>NW_015150852.1:80043-113516 GCF_000732505.1 Cyprinodon variegatus
TTTGGTGAACGGCTCCAAATTTTCTTTAACGGAAGGTAGCCAGACTGATCTGCGAGTGAAACCTTGAAAGCTTGCGAGATCAGGATGGTCTCACGAGGCTAGTCTCTCCCCCTCTCTCATACCCTCTTTCCTGTCAGCCTACAGTGGAAAAAACGAGCCACTAGTGCCGTAAAAACTCAGCGCCAAGTCTGTTTGTGTCAGCTCAACACGCCCAGTGCTGTGGTTCTATTTAGACTGAAAAAGAACACAATCAGGATGGATGCTTGGAGTAATTACTCTTGTCATGATCAGCTGGACTTTGGTCTTTTGGGTGTAAGTGTATAACCTGACTCTGTACCTTTGAAGGGTCACACATGTTCAAGAGTTTGGGACTTCAGTGACCCCGAGCTGTTGCAGTGGGCTGGTTGACCAAAGTTACTAGTTTAATGTCTGAACTCATTCAGGGAGTCACATAGGAACCAAGAAGACCATTAAAAGTATCGCAGACCTCATCTATTTCAGGCAGAGTTAATGACTGGTTGATAAGAAAGAGACGGGGCTAAAACAACAGCAGCCATACAGTCTCATGGACAAAACCAACACTGACCAAAAGTGACAAAAGCTTTTTTAACAAGACTTTTTTCAAAAATTTATAGACTGATGGAAGGAACCTCTGTTCCATTACATCAAGAGTTTTCACCTGGATTTAATGTGAACACAGTGGAGGGCATCCAAAGAAGAATTTAATTTATTATCAAAGGAAAACCACATTAATGCAAACGTTAATAACTGTCTGGAAGAAGAGTTCTTAAATAGATCTGGGTTGTTAAAATAACTTATCCTATTGTCTAAAATGGTAAGATCTGTTTCAGTTCAAATTTTGTTTAAATGTTGATGTTCACATTTGTAAATTTCAGCCATAAGTAAAGCTCTTTTAAAACTTTCCTATTTAAACTCTATAATTACCCAACAAAACTGGATTCTCATTATGTTGTCCCTTAATCTAAATTGTTTTGAGTAACAGCAGAGCTAGAAAAAAAATGTATTTTGAGTTTCCATCTGTTGTGATTAAAGCATCAGGATGAGCTGAGTTAAACGCGGTAAAAATGACAAAGGTTTGTTAAAACATTTATGACTAAATCATGACTGAGACCTTATTGAGTTTTCAGATGTTAGTTCACTAAATGAATGGGACTTTAGTCAGTAAATCAATGTCATGGAGCACAAGTTTAAAAGCAAATGTCTTTTTTTTGTGGTTTAGAATTCGATGTTTGAAACCTAACCTGTATCTGTAATTGTTTTTCAGCTTCTCAACCCAAACTTCATACAGACAGGTGAGAAACAGATGCAATCACATGATCCAGTGCAGCTTTCCAGCCATTCATCTAGGATGAATTCTGAAAACTTTAACTCAGAGTTTATTAAGGTGTAAATAAACCCAATTTAAAAGCATAACCAGAGCCCTGATCAGTTTTAAAAACCTTCACTACAGTGGGAAATGCCAAGAGACATGTCCAAGTGTGGGGATGAACGAATGGTTAAGCGAAGGGGAATTCAATATAACAAAAAAATTGAATAAGTCTCTAAAGTAAAATGCTGCGCTGACTAATCAATTCAGTTTATTTCTATAGCACCAATTCACAACACGTCATCTTAAGAAACTTTATTGTTCACCAGATCATACAGTCAAATTGATTGAATGTTTTTTATGTAAAGAAAACCAGTTGATTGCATCGACTCTTTGACTCTTCAGCAATCCCTCACACTAAGCATGCTTGTAGCGACAGTGGAGAGGAAAAACTCTCAATTAGTCCCAATTAGATAAACTACATGAGAAAACATTAGTTCTGACACTCAACAGGCTGCTATTATTAGGGTATAACAGACTCACACATCACCAACAAGAATAATCCTAACACTTCCTTAATTTATGTAAAGTAGTAACCATATAACATTTCCCCACTTTCCTTGATGGTTCCTTGGCTGGTCCCCTACAATTCCTTTTTAAATTGATCTTTGTACTAAAATATTCTTTCTGTCATTATTTGTGAACATTAAGATCTAAAGAGCGTCATCTTAACGTCATCTTAATTCTGTAAAGGAGTGGAGTCGAAGTAAAAACATACTCTAGAGGGGGTCACTCCAGTGGCTGGAAGTTGGATGGGATTTTGCTGGGAGTTGCAGGGAAGTGGGCTGCCATTCGCCTGGCATTTTGAATGGCTGCTACTGTAGGGAATAGTATAACAATCAAATAAAAATAGGTGTGCAAAATNAGTGGAGAGGAAAAACTCCCTTTTAACAGGAAGAAACCTCCAGCAGAACCAGGCTCAGTGTGAGCGGCCATCTGCTGAGGCTGACTGGGGTTCAAGGAGACAGAAGCAGAGATACAAAAGCCAACTGTAAAAAGGTTGCCCATTTTATCAATGTTAAAATGCTATCAATCATTGGAGCATAATGTCTCAATCTAATCCAAATGTGTTAAAGTTCTCTCCGGTTCTTTACCTGAGAAGAGATCAAAATACACTTAATAATTTATATGTATTACATAAACATGAGACATGATTTTGACAGAAATTGTAATCTTACTCAGATCAGAGAATTTAGTTTGGTTACAGAAGGCAGCGCTCACCAACCAGGCTCACATCTCGTTAGTGTGGACCCAAATCATAGTTAAAGAAGCATTTTATACAAACTCCAGTCTGCCACATCAGTACATCATTACATCATACACGTTAGCAGATGAGGGGACATCCATGGCTCACGTCTTATCAAAATAAAACACTTTGTTCTCAGATCAATGATACTGCTTTCATTCCATTCCCAAACCATTGCCACACGCATAACAATGATGACCTTTTATCCGGACAGAGGAACCGTCTTAATTAGATAAACTACATCACAAAACATTATTTCTGACACTCGACAGGCTGCTATCATTAGGGTAAAACAGACTCACACACTTCCTTAATTTATGTAGAGTAGTAACCATATAAAATTTCCCCACTTTCCTTGATGGTTCCTTGGCTGGTCCCCTACAATTCCTTTTTAAATTGATCTTTGTGCTAAAATATTCTTTCTGTCATTATTTGTGAACATTAAGATCTAAAGAGCGTCATCTTAACGTCATCTTAATTTTGTAAAAGGGTGGAGTCTAAGGTTGCAGGGAAGTGGGCTGCCATTCGCCTGGCATTTTGAATGGCTGCTATAGTAGGGAATAGTATAACAATCAAATAAAAATAGGTGTGCAAAATATAATATTACTCTTGTAGTATATAGAAATTATCCAACTAGTACAAGAAAATTCTCAGACCTCAGATGAACAATCATGACAATCAAAATTAAAATCAAGTTTACTTTGCACTTACAAGGAATTTGACTTAGTGTCGATGGTGCAGACTAATCAGATATATGCTGCTTTAAATGGTTTACATTAACATTATTTTAGTGTGTACGGAATAAAAGTAGAATGCATGTCTCAGAGTGCCCAGTGAAAAGATACCATTAAAGGTCCAGAAATTCTGTACCTTTCTGGAGGAAAGAGCTGTGATGTATTTCCTGTGTTCAGTGGCTCCTGAATTCCTGGTCCCGCTATCGGATGTAGTTTGTGCATTTGGAGAGACGGTGGTCCTTTGCTGTAAAGTCTGCGGACGGCCCAAACCCTCTGTAACCGTGAAGGGCCCTGACCAAAACCTGGTGACCAGTAACAGCCGCTTCACCATTGATATCAGGTAAAAGTGATCACCGGTGAAATCAGAATGCCTCTTTATTTAGTTCTTTTCACGTCTTCCTCACGTCTGTTTTGGTTGTTCTTCTCTTCCTCTCCACTAAAGGGACACTGGTGACATCTTACTGAAGATCTGTAATGTGATGCCTCAAGATACAGGTATCTACACCTGTGTTGCTGTTAATGATCACGGCTCTGCTTCTTCGTCCGCCTCCATTAAAGTGCAAGGTGCCTCCTTTTTTCCCTTCTGTTAAACACTAACCACTTCCACAATCATAAAACATATTTAAAGGTGTATCTCTAATGCTGTTCTAATAAACTGAAGGTATCCCAGCGGCTCCAGGGAGGCCCCTGGCACAGGAGGTGAGCAGCACCACAGTGCTGGTCCACTGGCCCCCTCCCGCTTCATCCACTCATTGTGCCATCACCAGCTATTCAGTAGAGTACAGGCAGGAAGGTCTGTGGAAAATGCTAAATTGTTGATGATATTTAATATTCCAAACAGCCTTAACATTTCCTTCTCTTCACACTTCTTCGTTCTTCTCCGCCACCCGTAGACTCGTTCTTGTGGCAGCAGGCGGCCAGCTGCAGGGAGGAGTGTGTACAAATCGATAATCTTATTCCTGGAGGTCACTATCAATTCAGAGTTCGAGCATCCAACCGCTGGGGGGTTGGCCCACCATCCCAACCCTCAAATATGGTTACACTGGCCAGCTGCAGTAAGAACACACACTGACGCACACAGAGAGATGGAACAGACTAAAACTGCAACTTTTCATATCAGCCTGAAAAATTATTTGGATGGATGGATGGATGGATGGACGGACGGACGGACGGACGGACGGACGGACGGACGGACTGACTGACGGATTGATTTGCATAAAACTAGACTAAGGCATCCAAATCTTATGGTGGGATATAAACACTGACCTGATCATAGGTGACTAGGAAGGTTTACCGTGTATACTTTAGGTGACGGCAACAACACCTCTTTAACACCATGATATCAGTACACTAGGCTTCACTGCCATAAAAACTGATTCCAAATCCACATTTCCCCCCAAAATAGCACCACACTGCAGTCAACCTACAGTACATCAGGTGGATGCCAGGCACCTGGGGGGCTCACTCCATCAGCTGCTCATTGAGCCAGTGTTCTGGTCTGACAGATCTGTGCATATACTGCTTTATTACTTACATATTCCTGCATATGCACCAGAATCAGGCAAAAGGCTATTTTTCATCTGTTGTCCCTGGAAAGATCTTAAAATTATATACCTAAAAATACAACAGTAAGAATTTCTACTGTAAATAATAGAAGTATAAAAAGAAGGTATAACTCCTCAAAACTTGTTTAAAAATACAGAATTAATGTTTGCTAGACTAGATTAAAAAAATTATCTATCTATCTATCTATCTATCTATCTATGGAAGACATTCAACTAATGCTGACATAACTTGTGTGTTAATATATGTTACATATATAACCTTTCCAATCGCATTTAGCTTATTCACAGCCTACACTCAATTTGCTTGTTAACAAAAGAAATATTCTCTCCCAACACGCTTGTTACTGGTTCCGTGGAAACTGAGTTAAAACAATAATGCTTCCATTGAATCCTTAAACTAAATACAAGTTTTGATTTAGCGGTGAGACAGGAGACTAAACCACCATTAGCTCAATAGTTCCTTTAGGTCTTTAAATTAGACTCTCAAAACACTATCTGAAGAATGTGATGCCATTTCATTCGCAGCATCTTTTTTTAAAGTAATACAAATTTAAATCGAATAGGCAGACTTTTCATTAGAAATGTCCACACAAAAAGGCTTAATATCATGTTTTCCACACCAAATTGCCTCCAAATGTCTTGAACTTCTGACCTTAGACCCTCTCGTTCTCCTGCTTCCTCTCTGCTCAGATTCTGGTTGTGATGGAACAGGGATTCAGTGGAAAGAAAATTTTGAATCAGCCTTCACAGAAATCAACGAGATTGGAAGGTAAAACTTGTTTTAATTCACCAGAGAACTAAAAACAGGAACAATAATTTTAATTGTTGATCTCTATCTCTGTTCTTTGATAAGGGGGCGCTTTTCAGTTGTGAGAAAATGTTTCAGCAAACCAGCAAAGAAAGAGGTAGGACATGGCGTCACATTGTGAAGTTTCTATTATATCCTACAGCCCAGGGTTGCAGTTTTATATTTGAGTTTTCATGTCAACTATATTTGATGATCTTTATATCTTTTACAGTAAACTGTTAAAATTCCTGGCTTTGTGATCTTTCTTTAAAAACTTCTGCTCCATTACATAAACTTGAGAAAGTTTCTGCAAGAATTTCCATGAGTTTCAAAAAGCGAGCTTACATTAAAGCACTTTTTTCAGTTATTCCATTTAGAGTATCACCTGCATGTGCCAGAGCTGTTTGTTTTAACAAAAGCCAAACATGTGATCCTCATGGCCTGATTTACTTGATCAAATCAAGACTGGTTTCTCTCCAGTGCACAACTTAGAGCCTCATGGGCCAAAGCATCCATGGAGCTTTGGGCTGCCCAACTGGTTCCCATAACTCCAGCATATTCTCTGTCTGCACATATTGTCCTTATGTGCCCATGTCATGCCCACCATGATGCTGCAAGAGACAAGGCCACCCCTACAATTTCAGACTTTGCTTGATCTTTATATATATATATATATATATATATATATATATATATATATATATATATATATATATATATATATATATATATATATGCTTTATTTTTCCTATTGTGATACTTTTAGTATACTGTGTTGAGATTCAATAATTTTTCACTGACATTTACTAAGTAGCTTCACATGATGTTAGTTTTTTTGCCTACATCTTTAAAATAAAGAAATATTTGTTGTTGCTTTTTTTTCGTGTACAGGTTGCAGTGAAGTTTGTGAATAAGAAGATGCAGAAGAAGGAACAGGTTGCACACGAGGCAGACATTCTCCGGCATGTACAGAGCCACCAAGTGGTGGTCCTGCTCGACACCTACGAGTCCTCTTCCTCTCTGATGCTGGTCCTGGAACTGTGAGTCTTACGGCACCAAATGGGCATAATTAAAGCTGAGTTTTATTGTTACAGTGCCACTGCTGTTTTCCTGGTTAAGACATGTTTACTCAAATGGCATCTCTGTCGAATCGTTGTTTGTTGAAGGCTGGAAGATGGCCGTTTGCTTGACTACCTGGTCGCCCATGATGAGCTGATGGAAGAGAAAGTGGCGTTTTTTATCAGAGAGACTTTGGAGGCTCTACAGCATCTCCATACTTGCAGGGTCGCACATCTGGATCTTAAGGTGATGAAAAGGAAAACATAAAAAATATGCTTTTTTTTGTTGACTGGTTGAGTTGTATTGATTTTTTTCTTTCCCTTTGCAGCCAGAGAACATCATGGTGGATCTTAGAGCTCCAACTCCGTCCGTTAAGCTCATTGACCTTGGCGACGCTGTCCAGCTCACTGCTAACCGCCAATATGTCCACCTCTTACTTGGAAACCCTGAATTCGCCGCCCCAGAACTCATCCGAGGAACGCCGGTCTCTGTTGCGACAGACTTGTGGAGCATGGGCGTCCTGGCCTACGTCATGCTCAGCGGCGTATCGCCCTTTCTGGATGAATCACCAGAGGAAACTTGTGTAAACATTTGCCGCCTGGACTTCTGTTTCCCGGATGAATACTTCCGCCATGTGAGTCAGGCAGCCAGGGATTTTGTGTTGTCAGTGCTGCAGGAGGATCCCAGGAAGAGGCCTAGTGCCACTTCATGTTTACAGCACCCATGGGTGGGACGTGGGGGTGCTCAAGGAGGCGAGTACTCCAAGACGCCCCTGGACAGGTCAAGGCTGGCCACATTTATTGACCGAAGAAGACAGCTGCATGACGTTCGTCCTGTCACCAACATCAAAGGTTTGGTGAGCAGCAGTATGGGAAACACACTGTGATGGAGAAAGCGGTAAACATTCTGTCCATCTGTGAGCGCCATCGCTAAAACTTCTTCACCATCTACTGTCTGATGAACGCACGAGTGGAAAAGGTTCCTGTTTGTTCCAACATTAAACGTCTTGGTTCTGTATGAGTCACTATTTGAAAAATAATAGTGTCTTCATTTTCATTTCCTAAACAACACTCCTTTCAAAGAAATCCTCTCAGCCATGTGGAGAGACACACAGAAACATTCTCTCCAAATCTTTTAAATCCTTATCCTGCTCCAAAATACACTTGTTTCTTTTTAATGCTCTAAAAGTACAGGCCATCTACTTCTTATTTTCAAAAAGGTATTAACGATACCTTGAATGCTAAGAAGAAACAAAGGCCTTTGAAGGACAGTCGACCCACAGCATCACAGGTCCTCCACCATACCATAAGATGGATCTTTAAGATGATCAGTGAGGACCTCCATATCTTTATCTAAATTCATTATGTGGGTCAAACACAGAGACTATTTCTGATGTGAATGTTTTCCTTCATGTAGTAAAGCAGCTTATTTATTTAGAATTTGGAACTTAAAGCAAAAGTTGGACAATTCTAGACATTATTGGTTTGTAGGACCGGATCATCAGAACGCCAAAAGGACTGCTGCTCACAGGAGGCACCTAGTTTTACAGCAAACTCACTCTGAATATATTTGAAAGGAAATGGGTTGGAGCAGAGTTTTTCATCCACTCTACCGATATAAAAGGATACCAACAGAAACCAGTGTCATTATGACTCATTAGTTCTGGAAACTGGTATGACTTTATTAGACGTGTTTGTTTAGGATTTATTAAGTAGGTAGGAAAAGAGGCAGACGGCCGTGCCTTACATGAGCTGTGGTTCTTTAATATAGTAAAGTGGATGAAGCTGTAAAAGGAAACAAAATACCCGACCATAAAACGCACCGTGATTCTCTTTAACTGACCTTTAAAGGGTAGCAGGAATATTTGTGTACGGAGAAGATCTATGGAGAAGGAACCATGTCCCTTTTTTTCAGTTGGATGGTACAAGCGCAATGACACTGGACTCTTTGTGACTCTTTGTGACTTTCTATTTTCAGTGTTAAGGACTCAAGAACATGTTTTCACAAACTGACCAATGTAACATACATATTTATTTTGTTATGATGATTTGATCTTGAATACAAAACAGTTCCAGCAGAAAAATATGTGTATCAGTAGAAGATGTTGTCCACTGTATGGTAAAAAACTACACACAGCTACAGGTTGCAGACTGTTAGATTAATGTCAGATTGTTTTTGTAGTCCTGGTTCTGTAGGACTGTACGTCCAAGTGTAACCAAGAATGTAAAGATCTTGTTTTGTTTGACGCTGTAGAGATGAGAAAAAGTTCACTTCTTTTTCCACTGGCCGGACTGTAAAGCAGCAGATTTCAGGCCCTGAACGGCTGGAAGTTACACAGAGAGGACCTGTGGATCGAATTCAAGGGGAAAAAAAGGCGTCACCTCAGTTCATTAAACTGTTTACAAAGATTTTTGGGTAGAATCGAGGCGTGTAGTTTACAGAGCAGCAGAACTATCAGGGATCATCTACATGTAAAATCACCTGGGATAGGTTGGAAATCAGGTTATAAATACGTCTGTTTCAGGAAATGAAAACTTCAATATTTCAGTAATCAGGTAGAAAAAACATCACACCCATTTGGTTGTACATTTCCAGCTTCTACCAGTCACTGTGGCAAACAGCCTGCCTGTATTTGTGCTGATGTCTCTATTTGACTAATCTCTGGGGCAGATGTTTGCTTCTCTGTTGCAAATGAATAATGAATGTATTTCTTAGAGAATGTGTTCAGTAAGTATTGTGTTTTCATTGGGCCACTTTCTCTACATCACCTGTACCTTAGTGAGCATTCAGTGTGCTGCAGTAGAAAGCCTTGATTTTTTTTTTTTTATGCAGTTATACAATGATAGTTTAAGCATAAATCATCCACTGAGATAAATAAATAAGATCTGTTTGGATTCAAGACTGGTGGATTTCAGCCAAATCTGTTCAGTTACTCATAGAGTAGACAATCTACCGTACCCACACTTCATCACTTTCATTCAAAAACAGCAGATTTGATCATTTGGTTGTAAACCTTCAAACTATTATCTACTCTTTATTATCCAAACTAATGAATTCGAAAGAGGGAGAAAAGTGAAATCAGTTAAAAGAAAAGACCCCTCTGTCACTCTTTACAATGCATGAAGCATCTTGGCTTTTTAGGAAGAGTATTAATGACATAAATAAAACTATTAATTGGAATAAATACATCAGTATAATTTGTCTAAAATCTATTTACAGGACAAAATGTTTGTTTTAATATAGATTTAAATGACATTCTGTGTGTATTATCAGATTAAGACCTATTTAAAACCAGTCAAAAAGAATTACACTTCCTTTATTGTAAGGTAAACATGAGGAAAACCAGTGAGTAGCTTGATGAATTATATTCATTATGGATCAAGCTAAGATGATTGAATAAAGTGACGATAAGATTCACTCATTCTAATATGAGACATGTTTATTTTATTTAAAACGTTAAGCTAAAAAAAAAGGTTTTATGAAGTGGAAAATTAGATGTTTAACAGCTTCTCACCTCAGAAAAGCAGAGTCGGATAAGGAACAAATAAACCTTCTTTTCTTTCCAGAACCACTGAGTTTCAGAAACGGACTTATCTGCTCCAACTTCTGCGTAGATCTCACTGAAAGAGAAAAGCAATGCCGGTTTCTCAAGGAATTCCTTTAGTTATCCCAGTGAGTTCCCAGACTGGATTTAAAACCAGATGATGTCAAATTGTTTCTCCAGCCTTAAGAAAACAATAAAAACAAACGGTTAAAGCTCTCCCTTATAAAATCCATAACATATGAAGTTGGGGACATTAGCATACGTCACACAGACCTGAGGAATTACTTTGTTTTTGTTCATCTCTGTGAGGTGGGCTGTGCTAATACCTCCTGCTACACAAAGGATTCTGGGAAACTGTATAGTCCGACCAATGCAGCAGAATGATAGAAGGTCCCTGTGCAACATGAACCAACCTTAGGAAGCATCCTGTTTCCTCTTCCTACCTCCTTCCCTATTGCCTTCACTATTCAGACAGCTCTGATCATGGCAAAATAAAAAGAGTTCTTAGCAACAGAAGAACACAATAATCAATATTTAAAACTCTCACTCAAGGGCAATTTTTAATGAATTTTAAGAACATTCATACTGTAAGATCTATAGACCAACATTAATAGAAATCCTCTTTAAAGCATGAAAATTGTATTATAGATTCAGAGTTAGAGTGAAGATTATTGTTTTTATACAAGCAAGAACGTGTTCCACCAAAGACAGTTTTCCATGTATTTTTACTTATTAAGATCTCAGCACATTATTAATCATTTAAACGTTTATCAATATCTGGTGGAAACATCTTTTTATGTATTAATGGGATCCATTTTTTTTTTCATTATTATTTTATGTCCTGCCTTGTTGTTTCTGCCCAATTAAGTATTCCAGAGAGCAAATATATAAGTTAAAGTTTAAACCAGCTCACAAAGAACAGAAAGAGGCTTTTGAAAGGCCTCAGAGACAACAGTAAAAATCTTGTCACGTTTAAGTTTTCAGTCACCGGGTCATGGCAGCCGAGGTCCATCCTCCTGAGCACAGTCGAAGTTAGATGCAAATTAATGACCAACCCGTTGTCCATCTGGGTTGTTGGTGTCACATCTAAATTATGATGCTCACAGGTTTAGACTGACAACAAGTGTGCACAACAAGCACAGTGGATGTAACAGAGCTAAAGTGGAAAAGTTTTTTTTTACATAAATAAGTAAACCAAAAAAAACAAAAGATTTCTATAAAAGCACAAAATTCCCAAGACTTTAAAGTAGGAACATTTTTTTATTATTATTTAAGTCCTCACTGACAAATACAAAAAAAGCAACAATCACTTCCTGTGTCACATAAGGCCAAGTAAATTTTAGGTTTATTTATTAACTTAATTGCTGCGATTCAGTATTTTCTATGAGAGTTTGCTTCTAGTTCATTTCACTAGGTTCCCTGTTAAGATTGTAAATGTCAAATGAACTATAGGAGAAAAATCAGGTTTACTCCACAAGTTAATGCAACTGTCCTAATATAAGCATGAACCAATATGAGGGGGGAAATGTGTTTCTCTTTAAATAACCAGCCTATTCTGAGGAGATTAAAAGGCTTTAAACTCTGCTAATCAGGGAACTCATTGAGTAACTGAGATTGCATGCCAGGTCACAGAACTCTGTCATTTTAAAATTGTCAAAGAACCACAGAGACCATCTCAGGAGTTGTTTGCATGTAGACTTTCCTCAGCTGCCACGGTTAGTACTGAACAAACTAAAAGATTAAGTTTCACTCATCATCCTGGACCGAGCTGTTTCCCGTGGACCTTCCAAGCCTTTTTATGAACCTAGTGACACTAACATCTACTCTATGTGACTGTGATTGTTAGATAAACAGAGCTGAATTCAACCACATTAGATAATCAGACTCTGAACTATAGGCCATGTTTTTCCACTCACTTATGCTTTCATGGTGATGAGAATATCCATGATGTGAAGCTTAATATTTATGAAACAAAACTAACATTTCAACTGAAGACTATACATAAATGTTATCTTTAAATCAAGCCAAGATAAGCCACATGCAGCAAAATCTATCTGGTCCATCTTCCTCTTTTAAACAAAACAAAACAAAAGAGCTAACATAACAAAATCCTTAATCATAAAAAGGTGCATTTAGCACCCAATAAAAGAGTGGAATGTTGTCTTATCAGCAGGTTGCCTTGAAAACTTGAATGGCGCTAAAGTTGGGTAGAAAAGCGAAATAGTGAAATGGAAAAAAATTTGCTTGATTCCCTTGAAATGACTGAAAATATTGGAGTTCTGGTTCTGGTAGAGTTCTGCAACATGCAGTTGTTGATCTGCTCTAAAAGAACTCACACCATTCCTTCTTGCATCTTAGCACTCAGGATCTTAATGAGCTAAAATCTTTAAATGAAAGTAGTTCACATTTTTCATTCTTATTTGTGTAAATAATATGATATCCTAGTTCCTGCTTCTAGCTTCTTTTTCAATTTTTTTCATTAATGGATCTTAGAAAAGCAGTTTAACAAACTTTAGTTCATCCTTTTTTTTTTTTTTTTTTTTTTTTTTTTTTTTTTTTTTTAGCAAAATGACTCCCGATTAATCCAGGGTGATGAATCCACCATCCCACAATGCACCTCTTAAGCCATGCAGGACTGTGCTGGCTAAATTTTGTTAGAGGCTGTGTTCATACTAGAGAAAAATGCTGATGCTTCATGCGGCTGTGCGACTCAGCAAACTTCTGTACAGGATCCAACAACCTGCTGGTTTGTTATTCTTTACCAATAAAGCAACCTGCTGGTTTGTTATTCTTTACCAATAAAGCAACCTGCTTGTTTGTATATATTTATATGTGTCCTCTGCTGTGTTAACTGGCGCTTCAAGAAGATGTCTATTCTTTTCCACAAGGTGGCACTATAACTCTTCACATCCATGGATTCAAATCAAGAAATAAAAAAAAACTAATTTCATCTACCAATCAAGATGATTTGTTTCACACCAAATTTGTTTTGCCATATTTCAGATTCCCACTGAAAGCCGAGGTAAATTAAGTTCAAGGTAATTTGCATCATGGTCTTTTTAAAAGGTAGGTTTCTTGGTCATAGGTTATTTTATCCAACATTGCTTCATGCCATCTAGTTTCCCTTCAAAAATGTTTTTCTAATTCATCCAGAAATGTTTGTCCTTCCTGCAAACTTGGAGCATAAATATTTAACAGTAATCTTCTGAGAGCAAAGATGACTACATGAAATTACAAAATGACATTTATTTAACATAAACTTCAGACAACACTAAATATTTTTACTTTATCTCATCAAAGTGCACTAACCATTATTAAAATGGTGGAAGATGGGAAAAGCATAGAATGGTTCAGATATGGTTCTAGTTGAACAAACAGGACAGAGTAACAGGAATGGGAAGAATGATGTCGGTTTTCAGATTTTTGATTTACAGTTTTTACGGTCTAAAAAACAGGTTAATTAAAAAGTTTTAAACTGCCCAGTTCAGCTTGTTCCTGAGTTCCAACAATCCCAACATCAAACAGTTTTACAATGAGAGCAACAAATCTTAAAGGATAAACAAAAGCAATTCACCTTTCAGTTTAAAATATTTTATTTTCTCACAAATCCCATTGAGCTGAAACAGCCTGTTCTAAAAGAAATCCCTATAAAAGCAGTGTTAAGAAAAATACAAGGGGTAAAAATAAGCCCATAAATCGCTGTGCGTTCTTTCACATTTTCTCTGAGTCTTGGAACTGTTTGAGAATGTATTGGATGTACAGTAGCAGTCCATGTTTGTGGTTGATGTTTGGAAAGCGCTTCATATTTCCCAAAAAGAGACATTTAGGTCAAACTGCCAAACATTTTTTATAGAAGTTTAAAAATTTAAACAGGAAAAAAGGCCGAACTAAGTTTGGTTGTAATCATGGACCCCACCAGCTGCTTTAACTGCTCCCCAAAAACACAAAGTGGTTTCTCACATACTAAAATTTCATCTCCATTAATCTCTAATGGCTTAATTCTATAGCAGCATCTTATCAGTGTTTGATCATTAATTTTAAACTCTTCTGCCTGGAGCAACACATCAGGTGGTGCCTGGACATTTACCTGACAATTTCTTTGTTTCTGTAAAATAAAACAAAGAATACATGGATTCACCATGCCTATGGCGACAATGGGTAGGGTCCCATCCTTTTAGGAACCTGCTGCAGCATGGCAAAGAAAACAAAACCAATTACAATGCCCTCCTTTTTTATAGTTTTTAAGTGTGATATGTGATTATTATGAACTAAGTGCATTAAAGGTTTTCAAGGAGGAACAGTTTGAAACTGGCAATAAAAGTGGGCTCATCTTAATGTGAAGTGTCAAACCATCCATCCATTGTCTATTGCTTGTTTATCATTGCCATGGGTGAATATCTGAAACAGTCTTTGGGGAAAAGGCGAGATACACCCTACACACTCAATACAACCCTGCACATACACCTAAAGGCAATTAGGGCGATCAGTTAACCTAAAACATATGTTTTTGGACTGGAGTACCCAGGGAGAGCTATACGAATTCACAGGGAGAACATGCAAACTCCATGCAGAAATATCCCATGTCAGGAATCTAACCAAGAACCTTCTTGCTGCAAGTCTGCATTGCTCCACCATGCAGGCCATCTCTGATTATCCTTTTAGTACAAACGGCAAAAGAAAACCTTTACTAAGCCCAATAGGGAATGAGATTTAGCAAATCAAACAAACCCTTCTGAAAACCTATCACAATTTTTGCTCCACGCTTGTGTAGAAATTATTAGAGGCAACAGTCTGTACATGCAGGAGGTGTATATAGAGGACTTTCAGCTGACTTCAGCCAATCATGACAGCCACAACATCTCCTCTTTGGGTAGAAAAACAAACTGTACGTACTTAGAACATGACCAGCAGCTATTGCAGTTTTTCCCCATTATACAGAATCAGAATCAAACATACTTTAATAATCCCAGAGGGAAATTACTTTTGTTACACGCTCCAGATATACAAATACATATATATCCAGGTCCAAGAAGATATTGAAACGTATACACATATAAGCATATCACTCTATACATATATATATGTATATATATATATATATATATGCATATGTATAACTATAAATCCAAATAAAGTGATAGTGATGTGCAAAAACAGTGCAAGGAACGAATAAATACATTGAAAACACCAACATAAACATGGTATCCCATGCTCAGCATACGGGTGTACCAACCAACAAGGAAGAAAGGAAAAAAGACATTTTATGATCCACAAAGGCGAACAAGATGGGTGGATGCCGTAAAGAGACAGAGCTGGCAACCAGCTGCAACCAGCAGAATTTGCAGTGAACATTTCTTAAACAGTTAGTTGTCATGCTCAAATTATTGTTGTAGAGATTTTTTTTTCAGTTAGGCAGATGTGGAAGTCAAAAACAAGTGAAGAGTTTAATCTTTTTTCAGGCATGCAGGGTTTCCCCCAGCGTATTATAAGCCTGGAAGGCCGCCACGCTGCTTTTTCACTGTTTGGGGGAGGGGGGAGATGATTCTTTAACCAGCGTTTCGAAGCACTTCATCATGATGGGAGTCCGAGCAACAGGCTGGTACTCATTTAGCAAATAATTATACAAATCATGGTAGGTGAAGTTGGGGAAGTCTCCCAGATGGCTGACTTGAATCGATGAAAACAAGCTAGCAGGCAAGGGATGGCTTGTTTAGGGATCCTGCACTGCAACAAAGGAACTTTTTTACAAGTTTCATATTTCTGTTTTAACCCCCTATCTAAAGGTTTAATATGTAGACAATGTCGGGTTGGAAGATTAACAAATAAGGGTGACCAGATGTCCGCCTTTAGGCCGGATTTTTATTGCACTCTCTGGCGACCGGCACAGCATCCAGCCGGACACATGTTTGTCCTCCTTTAAGAAGCATGAGGCTTGAAGAGCAGATTTATTTTCAATTTAGCTGGGCTGCGTCACAATATCCAATCATAGAATGTAAAAAAAGTGCATCGACTATCTGGTCTAACAGATAATTGGATAAGAGTGGTGCCGTGTCAGATGTATATCTGCTTGTCATTGGTTACAAGTAACATGATTGGTAACAAGAAAACATGATGTTTGGGTGTAGGACTATTGCTGCACCTAAATTAACAAGAAAATAGGAGCAAACTGCTAAATGAATGAAAGTAGAAGAGAGTGAAGCATCGAGCTAGCCATTAACAGCAACTTGACAGTAACACAACAAAGTAATATCAGGTAAGAACACACAGCTCCACTGATTGGATCCAAGCAAAGTCTCAAAGCAGAGGAGGCCTGCTATAATGTAGAACAAAAAGAATCATGGATGTTCGAAGGGATCCCCAGAATCACCCATTAAAGGAAAAGTCCGGTCATATTCAGAATTTTAACTTCTGAAAGTATTTTAAATATAAAATTATTACATACTGTTCAATACATACGGTAAGTGTTTTTACTTAAGAGTAACTGCATTTGAATGTTCTTTACAGCAGGCATCCATGTTTGTCAAAGAACACTACTGCCACCTACCGGTTTATGATGTCACAGGGCCGGATCTATCAAAGGTTTGCGTGTATAAAAACGTGAGCTATTTCACTGCGCATGCTAAAAAATGTACAAACTGATCTATCAAAAGCGTGCTAAAAGGATTTGGTCTTTAAAACGTGCTAAATAGCGCCTCTTATCCATTTAGTACTTTTTCTGCAATGAATATGCAATATGGGGCGTTTACACGCAAAAGTGCGTCTTGTGGGAGGAGAACATGTAAATATATTAATTTAGCACTCGCAAAGTGATTTATCAAACCTGAAAGCAATTTTGCTAACGGTATCTGACTCTATATTTAACACGTTTCAAAAGAAGGTGCAAATGGTCTGTATGCGTAATTGCGCACACATGGCAGCGGTTATTGTCGCAAGAAGGAGACATCGAAATGAAGCAAGGAGACGCAGAGAACGCATTTTTTCACTCCGTGTGAATATTTTTGCAATGAACGAGGAAACGATCATCAAAACATGTCGTTTATCCAGCATTGCCATTTTGGAGCTGTTAGGGGAACTCCGAATGGATTTGGAGCCAGCCACAAGGAGGACCCACGCAATACCAGATATCACAAAACTCCTTACAACATTGCACTTTTTTGCATCTGGGTCATTCCAGCGTACGGTTGCAGCGAGAGCTGGGATCTCCCAATCTCGTTTTTCAGAAGTGCTGTCCTAAATGCCATTTCGCCCTGACGCCCTACCGGGGCAATGGTGAAGTCCTCTAGAAATGTTAAATCATTTTTGATTGCAGATGTGTCTAGTAGTTCCCATTGATCTTGCTTGTAAAGCGGGGAGAATGGCGCTAGGCTTACCGCACCGTGACATCACTCCCGGAAGATGTCTGGAGGGAGGTGTTACTATATTTGTGCAAAAATGGCCGCTCCCAGACTCAGTGATCTCAACGAAAATTACTATTTTTATTATTTTTTTACTTATTAACACTAAATTCATTAAATCACTGCGAATCTATTAGTTTTAGGTATAGATAATTATCCGTTGATCATTCCTCTCTGACCGGACTTTTCATTTAAGGCTAATTTCTACATGGAGGAAAAGAACCAGAGCATGTCAGATTTCTTCTTATTTTTTAGTTTCTTTGTGTTCTGTGTCTTTGTATCCCAATAAATACACCACCTCTGCAGTTACTTAATGCTGGTTTGTTGTTTTGTTTTTCCCTTGTTTCTGGCTTCCCACGTGAGTTTTCCCTGATGCAATCTTATTTTTGGTTCTCTGTATGTTGGATTTTTGTATTTCTGCCTCAGTTGCCTATTCAATCTACAAGACTCACCTCTGCCTCCTGATCTCTGCATTTGGGTCCTCAAAAACCTCCACCCAACAGTGAGAGAGAATCAAACTCCCACTAGATCACAATGCATGCAACACTTTATGATACACCTTTTCACTTTAGTTACCCTCACCAAACACATCCGCCAATTCTAGAATTGCTATATGAAGGGATGCCACTATGCCATATGTAGGGACTCGAATTGAGTTTCATTCATTTTTATTAATTCTCAAAGCTTTCTTTGCATGAAGTTTGAAAATAACCTTAAACCTAACCATCAGCACTGCATACCAAACACTTAGCTTAACCTAAAGTCAATTTATACAGCAGGCCTTAACCTAACCAGGAAAATATCCTCTCTTTGAAACAAATGGTCCTTAATATGATAGTGAAATTAAAAAAAGTGGTCCTCACTCTGATGCCATAACAGAAGCACACATCGTCCCCTTCTACGCACACACAAAGCTTTATTCCCAGCTCAAAGCAAAATGCTGACTATAACTTTTAGCTGAGAGCTAAATGGATGTTTCTCTCTGACTGCTGAAATAACACTGCTGAAAACTTGGTTGCTAACAGAGTTCCAGCTGACAGGATATTTGGAAACATTCTGCTTCTGAATGTTGTGCTGCTGTAGCAGAGGGAAAAGGTTTTATTGCAAAACAAAAACAGCTGGAGATCAAATGTCGAAGACCATCCCCAAGAACAAAGCAAGTGAAAAATCTGGAGTTGTGAATGTTGAGGTAACTTTGATTCACAGAATGCCTTTTACCGACCTGGTTATATCTATTACTTCACAGTTTACTGTACAATATGTCATTCATTAGATTTTATACTTTACTTACACATAAGGGAGCACTAGCTTATTATCATTTGACATGTTTTACAAGTCAAATAATTTTTTTCTCACACAGAACTGAAGCCCCAGCTATAGGGTTTTACTTTAGATAATGAGTAAGTTTGACACCTAGTTTCTTCCAAATTGTTGAATACCACAACTATTACACACATTGCGATTTTTATCCTGAGAGTTTTCTATTAGCTGTAAAATGGGCCGATCAACTGGACTCAGCCTTTAAAACTAAAAATACTCAGTTAAAAGAAATAAAGAGTTGTGTTGTACACTGTTTGTTTGAGAAATGTTACTATTCTTGCTATAGAAATGGATTATGTTAATTTAGTTGACAGTGTATTTTGGAGAGAGTTTGTAGAATCGAACTGACTATAAGTGAACCAATTAAATCAAATCCAACAGAATAGAATTAACATTTATTGTCCCTCAGTGATCAACCTGTAGAGACAAACAGAGAAAGCTGCAGTCAGAAAAGTTTTATCGACATGAATGAAAGTTCTTTGGAGCTCGGGCCACGGCAGAAGACTTTGATGCTGTGAATCGACATTCGCTTGGATGGGTGACCTAGAAAAGGAATCAGAGTAGTCTTTTCCCCGGAGCCCAGACACCGGTGGTGGAATAAGCCAGAGGATGGGAGAGGAGGTGAGGTGAAGGTGGGGGAAAGTTTGCTGGTGTGCTAGAGAGAGGCTAGGCCAGGAGCTAAATGAAGAGGATCTTGAAAGATGATTAGCTTCGGAGGAGTGTGGTCAGGACACTGAAAGGCTAGGCTTCGGTTAGGGACATCAGGTGAAGCCAGTAAGAGTCTTCCAAATTGAATTTTCACTTCAGCTTCATGTTTTATTTTTTGCCAGAAATGTTCTGTCTTCCCGGCCTGTGCTGTCAAGGAGGCACCTTAAGAGAGTGCTGGCCTTCCTAATTAGATCCTCTAATATAGCCTCTTTCTTAATATTGTAGATTAGCTGCTTCTTCAACATAGCATCCAGAAGATCTATTCAATTAATTTCAATATAACTAAACCATGCATACAGATTGCTTGAGAGTTTTCTCACTAATGCACACAGAGAAACACACTTTCTAAGGAGTACAGTTAGCATGCATGCAGAACATTCACAATGCTGCAGTCTCTCAGATTTATTTATATTACAGTACGGCCTTATTCTAAGTATTTTAATGTTCTGCATTTCCACAAAATCCTATCATTACTACAGCTACAAATTCTACAGCTGAAATTGAGTAAATCTGTGGTAACTTCTGAATAAGAATGATTGTGTCAAGATCAGTGGATGTTTGTAGAGGACCGAAATGCAGAGAGGAAAGGCAGAGATGGTTCCTTGCAAATTGAATGATGATGTAGATGGTAAAAGAAGCATAAATTCAGAAATAATAGGCAGTAAAATCAAGAACCAAAACAAGGAGATGCTAGGTAGAAAATACATGAAGAGAATCCAGCAAAAAGTAACTGTAGACGAGTTGTATATAGGGAGCAGATGTGGACAGAAGAGACTAGAAGAGAGCTCAGGGGAAAGGAGAGGAGCACTAGGGAGCAACAAAGAGTAATCAGGGAAATACAATAGGGCTGGAAAGAACTACTATGAAACAAAAGGGAAAAGAGACTAATGACTTTAGGGCTGGTTATACTCCCCGCCGCAGTGTGTTGCAGTGAGCTTGACGCAGACATTTTTGATTTATGCTCAATATTGAAGCGTGGTCAGCGCTATACGCTGTGGGTCTAGATATGGCCAACCTCGCTCTTCTAGCTGGTTCAACTTCACAAGTTGTTTTCCGCAATTTTGGTCATAAAAACAAAACAAGCCGGCCTCCTGTCTGCAGCACTGTCTGTGGTCAACTACAATTTGGGAGAGGTGCAGCAGAGTGGCTGCGGAGGGGGCAGGGACGTCTTTTTGTTCACTGCGACACCTATGCAAACGACCTACCTTCGAAGTATAAATCAGCCTTAAGAAACACAGAATTACCAAATGGGACAAGTAGGTGATGGGGAAGGGACTGGAGAAATGTAGATGAGTAATCTGCAATGGGAAAACACGATCTAAAGATAACAACAACAAAAAAAACACAAAAAAAGAAAAATAACAGAAATGCTGAAAAGAGAATAACTAAAATAAACACCAAGGAAGAGTAAACTTAAAACTATTTAAAAAAAATGATAAAAATTATGAACAACAACAGAGGATAACCAAAATTAAAGCAAAACTAAAAACCCAAAATGAAAACTTGTAGAGAACCAAAAGGTCCAGAGAAGCAGATATGACAGATGGACATGATTAAGAAGCATGAAGTCAAATGAAATCATTTTTCTTACCAGAACAGTTTTACAAAATGTCTAAAAGCTACTTTGTAAGGTAGCTTTTAGGGAAAAAATCAAATGCTGATGATATCAGAGAACATAAGGATGTATTATTAGATCAAATCAACCTTATCCATTTGCTTTTTTTTTTTTATTAATGTACAAAAGGTTCAGTTAGGTAAATGCTTATCTTCTAATCAAGCCAATGCAGAAGAAAGCCTTTTTCAGTCGTTGAACCCACCCGTAAACAATCTAATAAACATTTGGCAGATAGAGGTGCTTTTTTTTTTTTTTTTTTATACGTAGTCATATAAAATGTTAATGAAATGGAAAAATGTATTTAATTCAAATAGAATTTAAGAGCCATTGCCAGCAATGTGTAAGTAAATGTTTTTTTTCTCCTCTACCTCTAGAATGCAAGGAGGCATTAGCTGTGACATCAGATGTCGTGCAATGTTACAGGCAATAAAGGCTATGACAGAATTTCAACAGTAACTGATGATACCTGGTTGATGTAACTCAGTGCTTGCCATTATTTTCAGCATTTTTGTACAAAATGTATACGTTTTGAGTTATATGTTGCTGGAACTACATATGGCCGGTGTACGTTTGCTAGTGATTATTATGTCATTATACCCAAAAATAAATGCGTCATTATTGGCATTTGGTCTGGAATATGCTTCTTATTCTGAGTCCCTTTAAAACCTTATAAAGATGAGAAATTATTGTCTCAATTTGAATATTGTCCCTGTAAGGTGGCCAGCTGATATCACTTTCCCCTTTTTATCCCCAGATCAAACACTCCTCCCTCTGCTCCTCCATCTGTCTAGGCTCTGGAGGAAAGTTGGGGCTTTTGTTGCCATACATCTGGCCCAAAGGCACTGCAGCCCTGCAGGGAACCGTGCTACTTTGCATGGGCTTGTTGGCAGCAGAGCGTCTGGTCAATGTGATGGTTCCTATTTATTCCAAGAATATTGGTAAGATGCTCAACACACAAACCACTGAGATCTACATAGAGAGGATGTACATGGTTTGGTACTTTACCACAATCATGAAACTTTTACAGAGTATTCTATTTGTAAATTCTTTTTGGTTTACTCTATCTGTAATGATGGTCCAGCAGCAGCAGAGAGTCACGCTCCGCATTATTATTCTGAATGTTCACGGTGCAGCCTAAGGAAGGATTATATGTGCATTATTATGAATCTCTAGAATTTTGTTTCACTCACATGTCAGTTAAATCGTCTTTAATCCTCAGTCTCTCTTAGTTTTCAATTGATTAGTATAATAGCAGGTACACAGTAAATGTTGCAGTGTTAAAGTAAAACTCTAGAGTACATTTGGTCCGTCTCTGAATTAGTGTTTGACCAAATACTCTCAAAAGTGTTACTTTAACACTCAAAGGGTTACTTTAACACTGCAATATTTACTGTGTATTGTTTGCAAAGACAACAATTCTTCAGAATTTAAAATTATTTGGTTATGCAATCCATTACTACTTCCTAAGTCTGTCAATGACCAAAATAGACATAAAGAGCACACAGAATACCTAAAAACTGTTTTGGACGTGCAGTACTCTGGTTATTGTCATACGTGAGTACTTAAGCAATTCTGGCCAATTTTATTAAATTATGGAAAAAGGCTCGAAATCAGTTCCTAAATTAAAATCTTGAAATTTATTTGAAATATTTTTAGTTGTCATTATTGTTGTTTAAACAATTGTACTTTAAGTTGTGCCATAAATTCAATTGTACAATATAGTGACAATCTTTTGATCACTGTTAAATGGTATTGGGATAAGCTAAGCAAAGCAGTTGTTTTACTTGTCAAACCGCTAATTTGTTTGGTTCAAATATCTCAAAAATGTAAACTCCAGCAATAATATATTTTAGCGCACTGATGCAAGACAGCAAGTGTGGAAAGGGGCCGACTCTGCATGGTTCCCTATTACACAGGACATGCGTAAAGGCAAGTATATTTGTATAGCACGATTCAGTGCAAAGACATTTTTAAGGCTTTACATGAATTAAACAGTATAATCTGTGCTTAAGGGAACAAGTAGATATTGAAAAGAAGGTTTCCTAAATGGAGCCTTGGGGATCCCCACATTAAATTTTTTTTGTCACTGATTTAAAGTTTCCTGTTGACAAACTAGTCCTTGTCATACAAGTAGGATTTAAACCAGTCATGTGCTCTACAGAAGTTTAAAAGTCTTCTGAAGAGGATGATCACTGTTATTCATAATGTTCTTCACTTTATGGAGAATTCTACTTTGTGGAATAGTCTCCAGAGGTTCTAGAGGAGTTCCTAGAACAGAGTAGCCCTTCTTAATTAGCTTGATGAGCTTTTTCATTGGCTCTAGCACTGTTACCCCAGCAGAGGATGGCAGAAGAGATGACCGATGAAGATTCTCAGTTATCCAGGTCATAGTTATTCCAAAAAAGTTAAAAAAGAGATCACATTCTCCACAGTCAGTACCTCCACAACAGATTTATAGAAGATATGTAGCATCTTGCTGCAAACGCTGAAGGACCTAAGATTCCTTGGGAAGTACAATCTGCTTCTTGTGGACGGCTTCACAGTTGTTTCTCAAGTCTAATTTGTTGTCCAGGTGAACACCAAGGTATGCTCCTCAACCACCTCCTTTTCTTCTCCTTTGATGTTAATAGAATTAAACTTGTTTCTGTTTCTCCTGAAATCTACAATCTACAATTTTTTTCCCACATCATGCCACAAAGCTGTTCACCAGCTCCCTTTACTCAGCTTCTTGTCCATCTTCGATGCACCCAATGACTGCAGAGTCATCCAAGTATTTCTGCAGATGACAGGACTCTCTCTAGTACTGGAAGCCAGAGGTGTACAGAGTAACAATGAATGGTGAGAGTACCATCCTCTGTAGTGTTACTGTGCTGCTGACTGCTTGATTAGACAGCTGTCCCTTTAGTCTAACAAACTGTGGTTTGTTTATCATGTAGACTTTGATCCAAAAAAATGTTGATGCTTCTACCTGAGTCTCTGGAGTTCTCAAAAACCAAGTCAGGCTGAATTGTATTAAATGCACTAGAGAAATTAAAGAACATGATCCTGCCTTGTCTAAATGAGGTTTGTTGAAGCAGGTCTATGGCGGCAGTGGCAGCTGGGGGAGTTTTGTCCTGGGGGGGCTATAAATTCAAAATAGACATATACTGTACCAGAAACCAATCACATGTATACTAAGTTATCACACCAGTAAATTTCTGTGAATGCCAACAACAACAAAAAAAAACTTTATAAAAACTTTATTATAATAATTTTGGCCTTCTGAGGCTTTGTGAAGGCAAATCTGTGTTTTGCATGGTTCGATATGGTGTCACAAACTTAAAAAAATTATGTATCAGTTTTATAATGGAGACGTTATTAGTCAGTTTTATATTGTTTTTATATATAAAAAGAAAAATTAATTTTCTAAGAATGTGTTTATTTAAGAGCAACTAGGCAAATTAACAAACACCTAGAAAAAGTACACTATATTATATTATTTTCCATGTGAATCCCAGATTGTTCCTTCTTCTTTGCCTTTTCTAAAAAGTGCTTTAAGTCAGTCCTACCTGCCTTTATGCATGCTGGGTCGGATCCTGACATTTGAAAAAGGAGGCAGGAAAGCAGAATAAAACCGGGCGTATACAGTATGATATTTTCAGTCCGGACATCAGGGACTGGGATCATCTCTTCATCTTACCTTGGAAGGGCGAGTCTGGGGCCACCCACACTAGCTGTTAAGCATTTTTCGTCTTGAAGAAGCTTTTTAAATCCTTTGTAAATACATGAGCATGCCCATGCATACCCTTTTTTAAACAGTCTTTTCTGATAAAAATAATTTGGAGGTGTGGTTTCTAATAAAATTGGCATGTTACTATTTTCATCTAACCATGTCTCTCTTAGAGTCATAAAATTGAGATTTTCGTGAGTAATTAAGTTGATTAAAAAATATTATGACAGAGATCTTATGTTTAGTAAAGCCAGTTTAATTACCCTGGTTGATATTTTCTCTCTAGCTGGTTAAGATCAACAATGTATAGTTTTCAGTTTGGCTAGTTTACCACGGTTTAATCATTTCTAAAACATTTTAAAACAGAGATTTTACATTTATCTTTCTTTTTGGGCCCCAGTTTTGCCTGGAGAGAATCACTTCTGATAAAGTGGTAACTTTATCAGAAGTGATTCTCTGTAACCCAAAGTATATGAGAGAAAGCTAATTTCAAAGTCCTAGAGGAGGTGAGGAGGGGTTTGGGGGGTCTGGGGAAGGTTTTAAGTTTTCATATTGATGGGAAATATTTAGCTGGAGTGATGGGCTGGATACAGGATACTGCGCTATGGAGTGGTTTTGGAAGGGCAAGAGGAGAGGAGTTAAGTGTTCTGGTGAGGTTGGACGATTGCAAGAGTCCAAGAGGAGGCGACTGTGCTGCACATCTCTTACAAATGGAGCCTAATCCTTTCCATTACCTTAATGATGATTTTGGCTGACATTATCTTTTCTTCATTCCATTGTTGTTCCTGGTCCAAGGCCTAAGCAGTGTGATGTTTATTATCACGGAGACAATCAGTTTTTCATTCACATCATATACCGTACTTTGTTTAGGGAATAGAAAATGTTAGAAACCCAAAGCGTTGCACCTGACCTATTGTGGTAAAATCCATACCTCTTGAAGAGTTCTGCTCGAAAATATTAAAGTTTTCAATAAAGTTAACTTATCTCACAAGAGCAGTCTTGTTTAGCTTCAGATCGTAAACACAGCTGTAGATTTCATCTCCTGCAAAGGACTTCCTACAGGTCCACTTAAGATCATTTTAAAATGTATCAGTTTCACAGCAATAAGTGCACAAATCAGGACTTTAATATTGCTGACTACCTCTTAGCATTATCATTTAGTTCTCCAATGTGAATAGCAATATTCCTCATGGTTAGATGTAATTCTCTGATCTGTGATACCCTCTTTGAGATTCCAGCACGTCATAGTCGTCATTAGTTCTGTTTCCTCGTGCTAGAACAATATATTTTTGTCTCCATCATCAGTTACTAATTTTATGTTTAGCAGATGGTTTGTTGATGCTGTTTGGGAGAGAATTTAACGTTCTCATTCCTTTGTCTGTTGTGTGAAAACGGGCTGTACTCCTTAGGGTCGTAAGAGTAAGTAGCAAACCTGTTTTTAATGGACTCCCAATATTCTGAGTAATCTCAGTGGGTCCTTCCTTATCCTTTGTTATGGGAACAAACATCTTTTTTCACCTGTTTTTACTTGGAGTACAAGACATATTTTTAATCTGAAGTCTTGGCCAGGTTTTATCATCTAGATGCAACATTCACCCTGTCAAGGGTATTTTCAAATCTGGGTTGAATTGTTTGTTCTTCGGTTTTGCCCCCAGAGTTTCCCAGCGAGGGGTGCTGGTCTGGTTATTGTCATTAGAATCAGTTCTGTGTTTGTTGCACTGTGTTTGTTGGACTGGTTAGTTGTTGCTACAATATTTGGATGTTTAAAATTGCTGGTGGGGTTATCTCAGGATTTAGAGTCCCCGTAACCAGCATTTACCTCCACATTCACTTGCAGTCAGTTCAATTTCACATCCATGACTTATTTTTTTCAGGAGAAGCTTGTCCTCAGTGGTGAAGGAAGCCATCTTGTTCTGACGTGGCCAAGTCCTTTTCTCAGATGTGATTAAAATAACATGAACATGTTTGACAAGTATTCTAGCAAGACCATCCTTGAAAAGTTTAGTTTTGTACAACTGACTAAGAGATAAGAAGGTAGAAGTAAGAATGATACAAGCAAGCAGGGAGCAAGTGTGAGATCTGTCTGAGCAAGCAAAAATCTGTTTAGGGTAAGTCAAATATTTTAAAAAGTTATAGTTAGTCAGTCTAGTTAGTTAGTTCACAGAAAGGTAACAGATTAATGACCTTTACTAAAAGAAGATATGTAAATTCAGACTTACTGAGAAAGAAAAAACAATTGTTATAGGGAAAGGGATGCAGTGGTTGGTGAGGTCTCCCCAGGCCTCTTCCTACCCATAGAGATCTATTTGTTTCACAAGGCATTAATCCATAAGTCTCCTTTCAGAGAAAGCCTTGACAAATTTTTCTTTAGCTGCTGTTTCCTTTCAATGAAACAGACATTTCATATTTGGATCAAAATAGGAGAAATGGTGTATGAAGAAAAAGGCTGAGAGCTCTATCTTGATGAGTTTGTCTGTGTGGGTGTGTGTGTCTGTGTGTATATGAGGTTGTTGCTAGTGTGTGCTGAAGGTTCTTAGTGAGGTCACCCATCCTGCCAGTCATGCTTAGCCAGCATTAGACTCCTTTTTGTGGAGTTAACACACCAGTACAACAGGGTTTTTGTCTCAAGGTCTCTGACTTCAGGACATGAAGCCAGAGAACTGAAAATACCCCCCACTGGAAACTTTGAATATAGATGAAGGACTTTTGTTTTTATCTATACCCCTCTATCTTCATATCGCCAACTTCTTTTATCAGTGTGTCTAGTCCGTTTATCTGTCTTCTTTTTCCATATTAAGTCTTTTCATTTCTTTTTCTCAATGTGATTCCCAGCACTGGTACGAAATGGTAATGAGTGTGAATAAAACTCTATCAATAGAGCAGAACAGAGTTACTATGTGTCTGAGCAGTTTTATTTCACAAGAAATGGCTTTGGTTTGTTTATGGAAAATTTACAGAATCCAGATTAAAATGTGAATAGTTCAGCCTAAATCCTTCAGTACAATTCGTCTTTTGTTACATTGCTTTACATTGGTTAGCAAAGGTTATTGCCTTTTGTTGTCTTGCTTTGTTAGTCTTAAGCCACATTTACACTACCCTTCTGAAACCATGCCGAGATCGGTCCAAGCAAAAGCAAACAAAGATAACTGTTGAGTGTAAATGGTACGGAGAACGGAAGTGGACCGTGCCAGACACAACCAATCCACGCTAGCATGGTACTAGTTCATCAGTATGGCTCGGACTGGGTTCAGTTCTGGCACAGTTCTCAGATAACAAAGAGTGCATGAGCAGACCGCATCATCTCCTTACAGTCAGCCTCATCAGTGATTATGCTGCTTGACAGTGTGATGAACATCAACGTCTGTCGTTGTTCCCTGCGTCTGTAAGCCCTGATTAGACTATCGTTTGTCGTATCCACTGCCCAAAAGCAGACTCTGCCAAAGCAATTCACCAAAGGGTGCCTTATTTGCCTGACTCTCCACAGACTTCCTGAATGTTATGGGCACTGCCATGTTGGTTTGCTTGTTTCCCTCTAGAGCATTAGTACCGTAGATAGCCACTAGGAGGCCAGGAACCATGCTAGTGTTGTGTGTAAACGGTCGTAAGGAACAGAGCTCTGCACTGTTAACTGATCCATGCTTGGCACCGATCGGTTTTCAGAGGGTATTGTAAAGGGGGCTTTAGTAGGACGGTGATGATCAAGCTTTTGTGTTGCATATCAGGGTCTCCATAACCCCCTTTCATTGGCTCCACTTGGTCCGATTTATTCCTCTTTGCGCACTTTGTGAGCATTTCCATCATGTATTTACTGTACAGGTTTTGGCATTTTTTTTTATCCCTGCTCATAAGTAGGTATGATCGGACCTGAATAGGTACTAACTGTGATGTTAACAGACCTATGTTCACTGCCATTGCTGTGGTTAAACTAAGAAGTTGAGTAACTTTGAAGCTATGCTGAGCTCTTCTGTATACCCTGTTTTTGTTCTTGTAGTTCATCTCTTAAACACTAATATTGAGCTGATTAAGACTTTTGCAAGTTTTGTCCAAGAAACATCCAGAGACCTTCTGATATTTTGGTTTATGACTCAGCCCATTTAGTATTTTCATGCATATAAAAAAAAGAAAAAAGACAAATGAAGGTGGAATTTGAATGTGGGTCAATAGTTGAAGAGGACATCTCAATCAGTCAGTTACCTATTAATGTAAGGTGTGACAAGAGCCTCGGATGCCAAAGACGATTTTCTGCTACACAGAACAGAATCCCCAACATTTCCATTCACATGTAGAACTGGGTTTTCTGCTCTAAAATCTTCTCTATGGCAATAAGTCCTGCTCTTACACAAGTCTCTAATGTATAATTTAAAATAAAAATGTTACGATTACCAAATTGTTTGTTTAAGTTTTATTGAGTGCAGCAGAACCCATGTAGAACCCTGAGAGGGACGGCAGGTAAAATCATTTCTTTTTGATGCCTTTCAGTCACATTCTAGCCTTGACAGCACTAAAGAAATACTTTGATTATGCAAAAACATTAGCATGTGGAGGAGTTTGCTTCCTTATTATTTAAAATGCACTTTTGCTTTTGTCAGATAGGTCATCATCTCATCTTTAGGTTTTAATATAAAAGCTATAATGAAAGTACTCTCTTCTGCAAAATTTACAACCCAAATTCAAAATCTAGAACCTCTTGAGCAGGCCTCTCAAACTCAAATCCTTCAGGGCTGTTATCCTGCAACTTTTAATTCAGTTCAATTCAATCTATATATTTAGCTCCAACTAGTATTCATAACACAGTTCATTTCAAGGCACTTTACAGAAACAATACAAAAAAATCTCCAGTCAGATTAGTAAAAATTTTCTTTCGAAGGAAAACAAGCTGATTTCCTTAAAGTCATTGACTTCCAGGCAATGCTCCTCCTTGATGTGCTTGTGGTGATGATATTAGCTTGCATTGTATCATTCACTCTAAAGCAATCCCCCCACACCAAGCATGCATGCAAAGCACTTAAGAGGAAATCTCCCTTTAATAAGGAAGAAACCCTCAAGAAGAGAGGTTTTAGATGTGTCCCTTGCTCTACACACCCAAATCAAATGACTAATAGTAACTAGCAGTTTAGCTCTGCTAATGAACCCATACTGGAATAAAGTGTGTTCAAGCAGAGACATTTCTAAATATGGTTGGACACTGGCCCTTCAGAATCTAAGCCCAAGCTTAGACTGGCATCCTACTTAAACACTTAGATCACTTTGTGTTCTCCAAACTGACAGCTGTCCCAGCATGCACTGCAGCAGTAGAGCTTTCAGAGTATTAAGATAAAAATTCATTTTTTTCTTGCCGTTGTTTCACAATAGTACATTTTAAGATAATTTGAGGCAAGAGCACACATGCTATCCGATTTTGTGTCTGATCTAAGAGAAACTCATGTCGGAGGAAGTCGTGGCGTGTAGGGCTAATTGAAAGTCAATGGGGATGATCAAACCCAACACAATTTTACACAAGGGTTCTCCGTAGGTCCTACCGAGTTAGACCCCAGGCCCATTTTAGTCAGACTATGCAGTAATCAGCAGCAGTTTCATGGGTCTGACAAGAACAGAGACACGGTTATAAAGTAAAACACATCTGCTTTGGGGGAAAATGCAAAATTAAATCTGTTAATCACACGGGGTTTTGGAGTCACACATCTTGTATATAGTAAGTGGGACAGACTCGTGCAAAAACACATGAATGAGACATAAAAAAAAAAAGACGAGGGCCAGACAGAGCAGGTAAGCATGGCGCATCTCTCTCACCTCTTTATGAAAAAAGGGAGAAAAACTTGAATAAACTTCACAGATCTCTCTCTGAGAATCCCCCGTCTGCCTCAGTCAGCATGGAAAAAGTCCTACAGCATTTATGTTTCTTTTCTTTAGATATGGATCTCATTGCGTTTTTAATATAGGCATATGAACATTCTCTATCTGTTCTGGTTTGAGATGCTGCACAGACTCGTTAAGTGGGGTTTTTGTTTTATAGCTTTTTTTCATAACTTTTCATAATATGTCAGAGTAAAAGTGGGAAATTGTTTTCATTTGTGTGGCACAGAGACAGAAGTAGAAAACGATCTGTGCAGATGTGCCCATGCTGCCCAGTCAGAGCCTCTCTATATGTGAGACAGTGTGACAGAAAAAAAAAATCTGAACGGAGCCCAAAAAGACGTATGCAACCAGATGCAACCGGAGTGTTCAGTCTTTTATACTTTTAAGCTTTGCTGTATTGGCCCATTTACTGATTTACTGCATAGTAAAAAGAAGTTCACATGTTGAGAGGACCGTGGCAAGAAGTGGTGCTCAGAGGCCAACCATAGCCAGGGCTATTATTAGCCTTTCTGCAGCAGCCTTCTCTCGGCAAAGTGTTTTTTTTTTTGGCCAAACTTTCATTTTATTTGTGTTTAATCTTTCTTTGTTAATCATTATTCCCCAACTAAATGAAAAAGTAATAATTTATCATAATCTAGAGACTACTAATAACAGCAGTAGAAATGCAGCTTCAGACAAGCTTTGAATATTGTGATTTCAAGAGCATGATTATGTTCCAGTTGACCCAGATTTATTTTGCAAGCTCCCGTTCTCCCGAGTCCATACTTTACTCGCCTTCCTGTGAATTGAGAAATGGCCATTGTCTTTTAATGTGTGCTGTAAATTGGTGAAATTGCCCCAATGAGCAACATGTCCTCATGACAGACAGATTGATTATATCTTTTTCTATCTAGGAACCCCAGCTGGTTGCATCCAGTTAATGACTTTGCATGATTTTCTCCCTAATAGATGAGAAAAGAGAGATGGTCGATGTCCGCTTGCATTGTGTTGTTGCAACAATCCCTAACATGAAGCATGCTTGGAGGCACAGTGTAGAGGAAATACTCCCTTTTACCCCAAAAAAACCTAAAGCAGATCAGAAGCAGGCTCAGTTAGAGTGGCCTTCTGCTAATTCTGACAAGGGCTTCAAGAACACAGAAGAAGACATACAGAAGAGATATAAATACTTTATAATAGTAAACTTACTTCATAGGTAGTTGTAAAAGACACAATTAAGCAAACAATATCTGAGAAGGTTTTTATGTCAAAGAGATTAAAGAGAGTGCATCCAGTTAATCACAGTAAAAGCTGAGCCCATGTGTGTGCTCCACTCTATATGTTACTATACCTACTAAAGCTGTAGCTGAGTGTGCGCAGAAGAGGAATGACGCATGTTACGCAAGTCGGTGTGAGATTTACAAACTGCACACATGCTCCACTGCGGATTTAGACTAGTTACTGTGTGCTCAGGTCGCTGGCACAAAAAATATGTCATATTTATCTAAGGGCTACTTATTGGATCCCCCTACTAGATTTCTATACAATGCATAGCCTGCAAGACAAGGAACCCTCAAGTTAGGACTGTATAAGGGCCATTTTAGGCATTCCCCTTTAAAATATGGAATGAGTCACTCTAGATCAGGGGTCACCAACCTTTTTAAGGCTGAGGGCTACTTCATGGCTACCGAGTCATAGGAAGGGCTACCAATACTGACCTATGAACTGAAAGGGATCAGTGTTCACCTACAGTAAATATCATCCATAAAAACTCATTTTTATTCTTTTATTAATTTATAATTTTCTTTTCAATATTGTCATTTTGAAACCACTGAAATATGATGAAATAGTTAACATGATGAAATAATACATAAATGATTAAAAAGAAGAGCAACAGAATAAAAAAGTAATTAAACTTAACCCACTGAGTGAGTTGTTCTGTTTTCAGAAGACGAAGAGAGCACCAAATGTGGTCCTTGAGGGCCTCTTGGTGCCCGCGGGCACCGCGTTGGTGACCCCTGCTCTAGATAAAACAAAAAATGTAAATCTTAATTAAATGCAAATATACAAAAACTTTCCTGTTGTGAAAATGGAAAAATATCCCCAATTATGACAGGTTTTATCTATAGGTTGGCCTTTCTGTAGCCAAGAGTAGGTTTCTATCTTTTTATTCCTTAAAGCATCCAAGTGTTATTTGATTCTGTGGAGATACAATGTTTGTATGTTTGTGTTTACAGTGAATGAGCTCTCCGCAGGAGGTCCCTGGACTTCATTAATTTCAACTGTCTGTATCTTCACACTGCTGAAGTTTCTACAAGGAGGAGGTGCAGGTGAGTGTGAGTCGAAGCTATAAGAATTAATAAAAAATTATGAGCAAAAGACTGTTTCAAAAATGACTTTTTGTTGTTCTTGCAGGTACTTCTGGTTTCATTAGCAACCTGCGTCAATTCCTATGGATAAAAGTTCAACAGTTTACCAGCAGAGGTGTTCAGGTGACCCTTTTCTTCTGGGTTCCTCTCACTGGAAAAACGATCTCAAAATGAGTACAAATGTCTTAAATTAAGTGTATTTAC
>NW_015150852.1:113925-123996 GCF_000732505.1 Cyprinodon variegatus
CAATCAATCAATTAATCAATCAATCAATCAATCAATCAATCATCAATCAATCAATCAATCAATCAATCAATCATCAATCAATCAATCAATCAATCAATCAATCATCAATCATCAATCAATCAACTTCATTGTCAACTACAATTTACATTGCAATCCAGATTTCAGTTTCAGTACAAACCGTTCATCGCATACATTGGGTTTGGGGGGGGCTGAGAGGAAGAATGGTTTACTGAGGCCATGCGTGCCGCAGAACCCTGCCTTTGGCTCGTTCTTACGGCTGCCGAGGGCCCCAGCCTGTAGGCAGCTGCCTTAATCTTTGTAGAAGTATAGGAGCCACATTGGGGAAGGTCAGGGGAAAAAAAAGCATATTTCACACTTTATCCTTCACAGGATACAGTTTGATGTATCAAAAAAACCTCAGCACAAGAAAAGCACATGTGACAAGAGACAGACATTTCAGCAGAGGATCACATCGGAGGCGGAGTCACATGAAGTCAATCTGACATTTGAGACATTGGTTTTGTGTGTATGATGAGTGCGTTCAATTTATCGGTGAACGCTGTCAACAGGCCATTGTCTTTGATGAGATGGAAGTTTATCAACAGTTAGGGACGCATCCACAGATGTTCGCATATAGGGGAGGCGGGGAGCAGTTCTTCTGTGACCTTTCACCATAACATCCTGGTTGTATTTGATAAAGGGGAAGACTGAATCCAGAATAACAATTATTGTTTTGAAAGACGGGTGCACAGGAATTTACCATCAGCCTTGAGTCTTTTTTAATGCTGGCTCTTCGTGGTGAATTCAATTTTCCAAATTTGTTGGGCTTTTCCGCTTTGAAGCGAGTGTGCACATCCAAGATATTATCCCATCTCACCTTTGAGTTAAACCACCGCAGCCAGCCTGCGTTCAATCGCACCCAGCATACAGCTCATCCCCCAATCATGCTCGTTCACAGCCTGTGTGAGGGTGTCAACCGCTGCCGGCAGCCTGATCTGTGCCCAAATTGTGGCCGACATCCTCTGCAATTGTAGATACATCAGGTATCCTCCAAATCCAAAAAAGAGAAATCTGAGTATCATAAAACCAAAAATCCATACATCTTTGATATCCTCCACTGACAGCATTGTGAAACACACCATCCTCCAAGCCTTCCGGGAGTCCATGGTGTATGCCACGAAATATGACCCGGTAGGACAGGACAGGTCCCCTTTTCCCTGTCTTCCAGTTGATTAATTGCATTGAGAGACCAGTTGACCGGATCCATTGTTTCAGTTCGGGTGATATGAAGAGAGGGCTCAGAAAATACAAGACACAGCAAAGCAGAGACAGAGTAGGGAGATCAGGGAGTTGCAGAGCAGCACGAAAATGCGACCGCCTCTTTTAAGAGTCAGAATAGTGCGGGGACTTCTGATCCAAGGTAAAATGTAAAATAGGAAAATAGACAACACTCTTATAGATGCATTGGTGCTGAACTACTGAGGTGTCAGTCTGTTAATCAAATTAGGTTTTATTTGTAAAGGGGCATTTAAAACAGCTAAATAAAAAATAGCAAAATGTCTCTTTAAGACTAGCTTTAAAACCTTTGAAATGAGAACCTTCCTAGCTATATTAGTTTATGTGTTCAATAATTTGGCACCTCTCCATGGCTTTAAAAAATTGATCAATGAAAGTGAAGTGTTTAGTAGGGTGTCGTTCAATAACTCACCTATCAAATAATTATGCACCTGAAAACTTGTTTTGTAAAGTTCCTGCAGATGAGTGGTAGTTTTCTGGGATATTTTAAAACCTTCTAAAAAGAATATTCATTTTACAGGTTTTGCTTTTATAAATATTTAAACCTTCTGAAACAAAGGTGCCAAATATTAACATTTATCTTGTGGTGCTACTTTTCTGGCAAAATATATCTGGTTAACAAAAGTTTTAGGCACAGCAGTGGAAAAAAAAAACAACTTGCGTGGACTATATTTACAATATTATAACTATAATAGACCATAAGCAGTTTACTACCAAGTGACTAATCTCTCTAATTTGACCAGTGCTATAATATTTTTTGCACTAACACAATACATTTGATCTCTCAATTTTACTTCTAATCAATATATCTAGGAGTACTGGGGTCGGATTTTATTTACCACTTAAATTAAATGTTTAATGTCAATGTATTTGCCTAGAACCATGTTTGCTGTCACATAAATGTTTTTTTTGTTCTCATAGTCTTTTTGACATTAGATAAGTCATTAACATAAATGAGAAAAACCAAAGGTAGCAAAATAGTTCCACGTGGGACAGTAAATGCAAACAAATGTTTTGTCTTTTTGAAACATGACAATATAACCATTTAAATGCTATAAAAGGAAGACAAAGAGGTAACTATTCTTTGGAGAAAAATACAATGATTAACTGTTTCAAAAGCCTTGGAGAAATAATGATTAAAAACCCACAAGTACATTTATTGTTAGCAGCAGAAATGCTTTTTCTGCCGTTTCATCTCTTTTTAATAACATTTATGAGAAACACGATAAGTTTCAGAGGACTACAGTTACTAAATATCGCTGGACCTTTGGATTTGAGGTATACTCTACAATTGTTTACGTCAAACCCAAATCTTATAGACGAGGACAAAGAAAGAATGTGAAGTCTAAATAATCCTAAAAGCTGGTGAAGGCCTATTCATACATCCAATAAAATCCTGAGTTTTAAGGGTTTATATTCTTTAAAAATGAACGTGGGCATCCTAATGAACTTTGACTGGACTGGAATGGCCGATGTTATTCAAAGGGGAATGACGGAAGCTTTTCTGATCACATTACAAGCACACTACAAGCAAATTTGAAGACAACACTGTACACTTTTCACTTTGCTCACTTTCCCTTTTGGCTAAGGTCCGTGTGTTTTCTCACCTCCATGGATTGTCTGTACGATGGCATCTGGAGAGGCGCACTGGTGATGTGGTAAGAAGCATCGACCGTGGTATGTCCTCCATCAATAATCTGCTAAGGTGAGACAGGTGAAGTGTTTTCTCTTTAGGTCAAATTATGCAGCAGTGCTGAAAATGATCAACATGTGGTTGGTTTTATCCTTAGCTACATCCTGTTCAGTATCCTCCCGACCATCATTGACATCATTATCGCAATTATTTACTTTGTGTCTTACTTCAACATCTGGTTTGGACTCATTGTTTTCACCTGCATGGTCCTCTATCTCAGTAAGTCTTTACTTTGCTTACTTTCTGTCTATCTTTAAGTACAGAAAACTTTATTCTTTAATTCTGCAATACAAGAAGTTAAAGAGAGTAGTTCAGTTAAAACTGCCTACTATCCTCTGGAAGAGCTGGAAAAAATATACCATCTTTTTATTGCCAGTTTTGTTTTCTCCAGAACAGACGGCAGAAACCTGTGCTAGTTTGAAGAAAAAAAACAAAAACACCTGTTGTCTAACTTTAAGCACAACTGGACAGCGACTGACAGTTATTTGAATAGACAGTTAATGAGTTGATTATGTTTTTTCATGAACTGAATGATCAGAACAAAGAATCTTTAATTTCCATCTCTTTATTCCACATTAGAACATTTGGACGGAGCAAAGAAGCTCACAATGAAAGAAAGGTTGCAGAAATATCAGATAATGAATTAAAGAGCTTTATATTGATCACATTTTTAGAAATGATTTAATATTCAATACTAAATAATATAAAAAGTGATATAATACATTTTTTGAGAAGTTAATTTAGAGCCCAGCTCCTCACTCCTGCACAGTGCAGTGTATTTACATAGATATTGATAGCAAATTATTACCATTAATTAATCAAAATATATGATGTTCTGATTGAGATGTCGATATGGAAGTTCAGAGCAAAGAGGGAAAGAAGCTGTTTCGGAATTTGCTGGACCTGCATCGAATGCTGCAAAGCCTCTTCCCAGAGAGCAGCAGGGAGGAAAAGTCCATGTTGGGAGTGTGAGGGGTCATTGGTGATGTTACGGGCTCGGCACAAGCAGCGCGAGATGAAATGTCTTTTATGGAGGAAAGAGGAGCCCCGAAGATCTTCTCTGCTGTTTTTGCTCATTGACATCTTTAAGCTTGAACATGCTTTTCATTGTTGACGATCCGTGACTTTAAGTGGTAAATGGTATTACATTTTTGCACATCTATGTAAGTTACTGACTTACATAGAAGTGCAATAATGAAACCCCACTTGGGTTCAGAGCTGATGGTCCGTTCCTCCCGATCATGCCCCTTCAGGTGTCAATGTCATTTCCCACATTGGCGTTGCATGGGAGCTAAGAAGGCCTGGTACTCTGTACTTCCTTCCAGCCTATAGGCCGAAACAACAGTCTGAAACCTTCCCCATAACAAACGCAAAGTCCACTGGGGTAAACTCAAACATAAGACAGCTGAGCTTAGAGAGACAAAAATTACTGCCCTAGATCTCTCCCCATGGGCCACTTCAGAGCAGAAGAGAGTCCAGCCTCTGTCAAGGAGCTGGATTCAAGAGCCCATGATATATGTGGAGAAGAGCCCATCTATGTCCGGCCAGTATCGCTTCCAACTCCGGCACAAGCACATTTTCCCATCCTAGTAAGGTAACATGCCCTGTCCATGAAGACAGTGTAAGCAACGCATATTGGGTTGCCTCAGCCACTGACACCCAATCCCCTTTGCTCCAGTCTCTCATGGTTCCCCCTCAGCTGGTGAGCCCACTGGGGGATTGAGTAGAGTAACACCTTGGGGCTGGGCCCCGCCCGTTCCCACAAGGAAGGACCCGGCCACCAGGCGCTCAAGGGTGTGGTCCCATCTCTGCCGTACCAGAAGATGTTATGTGCCTCGATTTTTTGTCGTCATGTGGGCTTTGTGAACCGCTTTCTTTTTGACCTGTCACCCAGAGTCTATTTGCTTTAAGATACCACGACAGGGGCATTTAACCCCCCGACAACATAGCCTCAAAGATCATCCAGGCAATGAAGCCCCTCCACTACGCTGAGGTGATGGTTCAAGGATGGAAAGATGTATCTGAATAATGAAAATAGCCTTTGCAGCATAAAACGACAGGAGTACAAGCCACCACTCCAATTTCAATAGGAATCATGAATATATATATAATATCCAAACAGCCCTTCTGCAATAAAGGCCTGCTCATTAACAAGTGTTTATCAGCAGGCTGTTGGATTCTCTGTGTTTTGGACCACATGGGCTTGCTTAACCTGACTGGTCAAAATTACCTGTGTATAAATTAAGTATAAACTCTACTTTCTACAGAGAATGAATATTATGATGGTTTGTATGTTAAATTAAGTATCATTTTTTCCCCTTTGCAGCTTGTACTATTTTGATCACTGAGTGGAGAACTAAATACAGGAGAGAGATGAACAACCAGGACAACAATGCAAAATCCAGAGCGATAGACTCACTGCTCAACTTTGAGACGGTAGTTACAAAACAATTACGAGTGAATGCAGAACAAAGATGCAAGCTGAAATTATCCATTTCTAGTTAAATAACTCTGAAACAAGTTTGTTTAACTTCCCATATTGTTTGATGCTGCTGAGGAATTGCAGTGGAGTCAATGACTTGATGCAATCAGCTGGCTTTCCTTTAATTAAAAAAAACAACTTCTGTAAATCTGACTGTATGATCCGACTGAACTGTCCCTGTAAACTGTCTTGAGATGACATGTGTTGTGAATTAAAGCTATTTATAAACAAACCAGATTGAACATTAATTTTAAATATGTTTCATATCCCTTAAAGGTAAAATATTACAATTCTGAAGATTATGAAGTCCACTGCTTCAATGAGGCTATTTTAAATTATCAGGTAGTTCAATATTACTATTTATTGATGTTTTACAAGCATAATTTTAATGTGTTTATGTCATGTCATGTCCTGAATGCGTGTGTTCAGTTTGTTCTTTTAGAATAAAGAACAAAAGTATTTATTTTGTTTGAAAACATCCCATTTTTCTGTCTAGAGGAGTGAATGGAAGAGCTCAGCTTCTCTGGCTTTGCTTAATCAGGCACAGAACATCATCATCGGATCAGGACTGCTTGCTGGATCTCTGCTCTGTTCCTACATGGTCTCTCAGAAACAGTTTCAGGTATTAAAGCTAGGTGTGGGACTCGATTAAAATCTTTAATGGCATGGCCATAAAACGAATTAATCGTAATTAATCGCATTTTATTCGCATATAAATACCTGACTTGGAAACAGCAAGAAGTTACTTTTTCCACATGGGTTTTGAATGACAATACATAAGCTTAATCAACAAAATATTATTTATTTATTTATGTTTATTTTACATATGACCATGCTATTATCGACTCTCCCATCGTGTATTTTAAAACTAAATTAAACCAAATTTCCCATGCACGGGGCCAACTAAAATGTTTTCATCTGCTTCTTCTAATTCTTCCATGGTTGTCTCTCCTTGTAGTTCAAACCAGCTCTTCCGGTTCTTCTTCTATTTCTGTCTGGCCGTTCTACTGCAGAACGACATAAATACGTTATGGTGTGCGATTAAAATTGCGTTTATTTTTTTATGTCCCAGACCTAATTATGACAGATACAAATATACCTGATTTATGGTAATAGATGTTTTACTTTTCCATTTCATTCTGTCTGGCAGTGTAGAATTCAGACTTGTTGTCCAAGTGCCAGATTTACTCTCCTAAGGGGTGTATCATCGCTTCAGCTAAAATGCTCGGCTTAATGAAAAACTTGAACAGGATCTTCTCTGACCATGGAAAGGTGGGAGGGAATGGTAAAAAGGAAAGAAAGCAAGAGAGGTGGTTTAAAAAGTTCAAAGTAATAAAAAAGGGGAGAGAAGGATGTAATGCCTACTGCTAGTGTGCTTCCTTTCCATTAAGAGGGTATTTTGCAGTGACTTCATGACTTTTCCTTTCTCCTTATTGCTGGTCTGAACTTGGTCATTTTCTTTACAGAATGTTTTTTCTCTTCCCCTGCAGGTTGGAGACTATGTTCTGTTTGGAACCTATATCATCCAGTTGTATATTCCTCTAAATTGGTTTGGGACCTACTACAGGTGTGCAAATAGTTGAATAAATGTTTTGATAGATGTTACATTCACCACATTCAAATATTTCACCATATAGACCATGTATTCCACCATGTATTCCAATAACAGATCATCCACTTAAAGTCCATTTACAGCCAAAAAACTGTAGGTCTCATGTTTAGGTTTTGGGCTGTCCTGGTTGCACGGAGAACAGGAAAAAAATAATTGGACCGTGAGGCTTGAGTTAGAAATGTTTTAAAAGTCAGGAACAAACGGTATATAAATCAATGTTTTTATTTGTATACAGATTATAAATATAAATCAAAGTTTACTCTTACTTGTGTCATTAGTTAGGTTACTTTTTCTGGGTAAATAAAACAGGACCCTTTATTGTCCCACAATGGGGAAATTGTAATTTTGAAATATCAGATGGTTTATTCTGATTTAAGTACAGTTTTTTTGTGGGGGTTTTTGCCACTTCTGAGTGTAACTAATAAATAGATCATTTGCTGTGCCTTTCTATTTTTTAGATGAGTTTATGATATAGGAAAGAAAAAATCAACAATTTTAAAACCAGTGCTGCTCTACGTGTCTGCAGGTTAATTCAGAGTGGACTCATTGATATGGAAAACATGCTGGCTCTACTAGCAGAGCACAGAGAGGTAAGTAACGGTACAAAGGCAACTGGTTTTCAACTTATATTCCTGGTCATGTAATATCTGCTCTATGTGTTATTCTGATATCATTTATATATAATTGTTTTCATAACTTTTTCTAAAAATTTAACTATAATTTTGCTGTAAATACAGCAAGTTTTATTATTCCTGCACTGATGTGTAGGAAACTGGGTCATTCTTATATCCCCTACCCTTGTGTAGGTCTGTGTATCAATCGTTGCTGTATTTCAACAAGTATTAGAAAAAAAGAAAAGAAAAAAACATCAATTAAATTCAGTTCAATCCAATTAAATTTATTTATATAGCACCAATTCATAAACCTCATCTTAGCGGAGACATAAGAGGCCCTTCACTGAGACAATTAAAAAATAAGTGGTTGTTTTATTTACTTAGAGTCCTGAAATGAAGAAAAGTGTCTCATTCTTTAGACATTTGTGGAGAAAATAACATTTTAGATACATCTCATTTGAGAGTTAGCCATTCGAGTGGGTAACTCTGATTGATAAAAATCAAAGATACATTTTAAACCTGAACATCTAACTGCATAAACTTTGCAAATCTTTAACAAAAATACCTGCAAATATGACCTCAAACGTAACTTAAGAAGTTTTTTTTTTAAAACAAGCTCTTTCATGTTACTTTCCTGATAAAGAAATTATTAAAGCAACACTACATAACTTCTTACCACAGTATTAGCTTATTTTTAGATATATTTAGGGATTTTTTTCGGGTCAATATACAGAACTCAATGAAAACAGTGCACTGTGCAGTCTGCTTTCCCCAAAAACTTGACTTAGAGCACTGCTTTAGGGCAGTCTTTTTCTTAAACATGTCGCTCCTTAAGCTAAAAGTTGCTGTGTGGCAAAAAAATTGACAAGACACTCAACTGATCAGGCTTGTATTTTTAGCTCTCTAATGTAGGATTTCATCTGGAGTAGTGAAGCAGCCTTGTCTATACAACGAATTCCATCATTTCTCAATCAAATAGCTTGTTATTAGTTTCCAAAAAACAGAGGAAGACCTTTTAATTTTTTGACATTACTGTAATACAAGTTGCTTTCCAGGAAGTTACAAGTCTAGCGCCTCTAGTAGCTAAAAGTTACAATTGTTGCTTTGAAGAGAAGCCAATATATTAACATCTTAACTAACTTAACAGGTCATTTAGATAATACAATTGTCAGTGACATTTTTTGGACACATTTGGTCACATGATTGTAATCAGATCAGTTAAATGGAATACCGCTACTGATTTATTCAGATTAAAAGAAAACTGAATCCGAAGTGACCCAAATGACTGCTGGTGAGCCTGAAAAACAAAAACAACAAAACAAACAAAAAAACAACATTTACAGTCAGAAGTCAGTTCACAGGCTGGTCAGCAAGCTTTTGTGTTTGTGTGTATTTGTGGCCAACCTGCCTCTCAAGTCTGAGCGTGCTTCAGTTTGTGCATGTGTGCTTCTGTGGGAAAAGGCATCCTCCTTCAGTGTCACTAAAGGCTTGTTAATTCAAAGGCTCTTGATATGGTAAACAGCCACATGAATGTAGACAAAAGTGTTTAAGCACCTTAAAAACAGAGCAGCTCCGTTTCCTTGGCTTGGGAAGCTTGAAGAGAGTGCAGCCAGACAAGAGTGAAATGGATGAAGGAACTGAAAAAACAAAAACAAAAAAAAAAACAATAGCGGTTCTAAAAAGGTCAAACTACAGTCAAAATGTTAAGTGGGAAAAAAAAGCTGAATAATTTCAATATTTAAGTAGAAACATATGTGGGCAATGTCAGGCAACATACTGTACATATTTGAAACTATGAGGGGAAGTCAGGGTACCCAGATAGTCATCTCTGGGTTATCGTGTAAGAAAGAAAAGCATGTGCACTTCAACAACTTCCCACTCTACTTCCCGATTTTATGTGATTTAGCACTTCCAGGATGAGTGACCATACTCACACTCTTTTTGGCTTGGAAAAATGTATCCATCCATCCACTGTCACACTTATCCTAAGTGTGGTCAGAAGGGGCGCTGGTGCCTATCTCCAGCAGTCTACGGGCGAGAGGCAAGGTGCAACCTGGACACGTCGGCAGTCCATCGCAGGCAACAGGAAAAACAACCATTCACGCACGCACTCATACCTAAGGGGAATTTAGAGGAGCCAATTAACATAACAGTCATTTTTGGACTGTGTGAGGAAGCCGGGGTACCCAGAGAGAACCCACACATGCCCAGGGAGAACATTAAAACTCCATGCAGAAAGACCCCAGGCCAGGACCTAAATTTCAAAATGTTAACTAAAATGTTGGAATATTCAAATAGATAGAAACAAGAACTATGAGATAGAAATATTCCAATATCTATGTACCTTTTCATCTGGGTCTTTATCTAAAAATAA
>NW_015150852.1:124797-135217 GCF_000732505.1 Cyprinodon variegatus
ACTTCTCCAGCTCCCAACACTCAGGCTGTAAGCTCTTTGCTGTATTTATCAGGAAGACAGCCGATGCCTGGTTTTGCAGATAAAACTCCGTAAATCAAAGTGACTTTTAAAGAAGATGCATTTGGTCAGGATGTTGTAAATTTTAGATATTCTATGTTTTTTTTTTAAATTACTTTAAGATCTACTTCCCGAAATAACTACCTCTTCCGCTTTCTCTCTATTAAACTTCTTAAACAGCCAGACAAGGCTTAAAACTTACAAACGTGATGAGTGCAACATGTGTAGGCCATACATTTTCAAATAATGCATGGACATTCTTTGAAAGATAATTTCAGCATTCTTTTCAGCAGGTTTTGAACCAAAAATGCCCCTCCATGCAGTCCTTTTTAAAGAACCCCTTGGCCATGTTTTTAATATTTCTATAATCTTACTTCACATAGATCCAATTCATTTTTATTTTTTGGAACCAATTCGCAGCACATCCTCCAAAGGCATCTTACAGAGTCAGTTCGGTTAAAAAAATTTGTATCTGAAGAAACCCAACAATGAATGTCCTCCTGAATGACAGTGACAGTGAAAAGTCTCTTGGATTTTGCAGTGGTTTTAGAGCACTCCTCCATATCCAGCATGCATTGCAACTCTGGAGGCAAAAGGCAAACCAAGTTTATTTATATAGCATATTTCAGTAACAAAACAAATCACTGTAAATGAAAAAAATAAAATCCTTCACCACACTCAGATTTTGAGCCTGATTTGTGGTTTGTAATACCTAAACCTGTACACTAACGCTTTTCCTCAGTCCAAAAACAATTACATCAGATTTCTTGGATTCATTTGGCAAATTCATGTGTTGATTTCTGCCATTTATTTACCCAATACTTGAGTTGGTTTTAAGTCCCCTGGTGACATCATACTCTACACTTGTATGTGATCTGTATAGTTATGGTAACTTATATTGTTGTTCAGTATATTATAATCTGGACTAGGGGGAAAGTTAAGAAATTGAACTTTAAAGGTTCCCCAAGTTGGCCCTTTAAAGACACCACTTGTGTTTTTAGTGGTCACTGATTTAAAGTTACATACTATAGGACCAGTCCACTTTAAACCAGTCCACTGCTGTACTAGAAAAGCTGACCCAGTTTACTAATCTATCTAATAAAATTGACTGTTCAATTGCCTTAATGTCCAACAATATCAGCACTGTAGATCTTCCATTGTTAGTAAGGTATTAAATTGCTGAAACACAGCTTTTTCAATAATCTCATTGAGGAGGGGAAGGTTTGAGATTGGCCTGTAGTTCTGCAGTAGCAGCTTGTTCAAGCTGCTCTATTTCAGCAGCTGGTTAAAAATTGTTGTTTTTAGGTCTGGTGGAAAAGACTTGACATACAGTAATGGGCATATTTTTTCAAAGTTCAAATCTATTGTTTTTGACAGCTATCTTAAATTTAGTCTTAGTTTTAGTCTTCAGGATGAAAACTATTTGTAGTTTTAGTCACATATAAATCTTTATGATATGTGATAGTTTTTGTGGACTAAACTCAAAAAGGTTTTAGTCAGCTTTATGTTGCACTTCATAAAACAGTTAACCTTAACCAGATTCTTTACCAGACTGAAAGCTCTTGCCTAGATGCTACAATTGCTGAGTATAGAATGCTGCTGTGCAGTTTATTGTTGCTGTTGGGCAGAAAAATTTCATTTATAGAATTCAAAGAAACTTTTATATGAATTAATCCCCTTCTTTATAAAAAGCTGTCTCAAAAAAATTGTGAAAATAGCAGATCTAGTTCAACACATCATATTGTTTAATATAGCAGACAGACAAGCTAAGAAAGTATACAACAAAGGAATGTTTTTAGACATACAAGGTTTCCATCCCAAAGCAAACATTTCCTGATCTACTATGAATTATGCATTACACACAGATCGATAAATTCTTCATTACTACAAAAAAGCAAGGAACAAAAATGTTATTCTTTCTACTTTGGCAATTTTGGCTTTATTTCTAAGAATTTACCCTACAGTTACTGCTCCTCAGGGGTCAAAGTAGATTTAAATTTACAGGAGTCTGATTAAAAAAAAAAAAAAAAAATACACACAGAACCTAGATAATTGCCATATAAGGGCACGGCAATCCAGACCTAAATTTCAATATGTTAACTAAAATATTGAAATATTCAAATAGATAGAAACAAGAACTATGAGATAGAAATATTCCAATATCTATGTACCTTTTCATCTGGGTCTTTATCTAAAAATAAACAGTATGCAATTAAATATTTGCTTTGGGTATAATTTAGGGATTCCTTTTGGTAGAAATTAAAGAAGGTTTAGCATCACCTCTTTTTAGCTGGAAGGAATACAATCTTGATAGTTAGACAAAAGGATTTTTAATGTTTTGCAGAGGATGATCAGACACATCTAGTTTATTAAGTAGCGAGTGCAGGAGGAGCCATACTGCTGAGAGCGAACCATCATTGTGTGCACCTTTCGGCACAAGCACAGCTGGAAGAGCAATGTTTGTCAGATTATCCCCCCCCAACCCCTGCTGCCATGGTTCATCTTTGGTCATGCAGAACGTGCACCGCTGCATGCCAGGTGGGCAGGATGACCAAACAGGATGCAGCAACACGACTGATACTGCTTAGCCTGTCTAACAGATAACAGCACAATGATGCATTTTAAACGTCTGACAGACAACCCGCTAAATATTTTATTCAATCTCGTCTCATCGGCAAAAACTCACACCCATGATTCGTCATGTTTTCGTCATCAAACATCCTTGTTTAGATGGGAGGAGCATCAATGAAGTAAATTTGTCATTGTCATTGTTGACAAAAACAACACCGGTAAAGATATAACAACATTTCCCATTTAACAGTAATATTGTGTATCTCCAGTAGAACCAAGCTTAGTTTGAACACACATCTGCTTTAGGATTCTGGTTTATTTTGCAACAAGCATAACCACAGGAGCTCCATTTCCCACAGAGTCCGGGACTGCACGTAGCAGAGAAACCTAACAGTTGAAAAAAGTTTCTACGTTTTAGTAGATGCCATAAGAGGAGGCAAACCCTTTTCTTCATGCAGTCAAAAGTCTTGATCCAGTCTCTTTCTTTCTGCACTCTTTCTTCATAGATTGAAGATGCTGAAGAGGCTCAGGACTTGCAGCTGACGGCAGGGCAGGTGGAATTCGACAGAGTCTGTTTTGGCTATGTCCCTGGGTTTGTATCCAGCTAAAACAAATAATTTTAGCCCGTTCTGAAAAGTTTATTTATCTGAGGAAAGTAACTGCCTCAATTCAATTCCTTCCAATACAAATATACCTTATCAATCCTAGTGATATTTAAAGAGCTGAATAGAGTTCAATATCAATTATAACAAACTTCCACCCAGTAAGGGTGGGTTTGTTGGAGCAGATCTAAGACAAACTCTTTAACACCATGTTAATGGAGTCAGTCTTTAATTATATATATTCTTCTTATTTTAGAGACACTAATAGAGCATTTAAGCTTTCATAAGGTGAAACAAAACATGAAAAAACTTGTAAAAAGTCAACAGGTTAGCACATATTAATATTGCAATATAGCATAATGTTATTACCTGCATCACTGCCAGAGTGGTGAACTTCAGTTTGCATTCTCTTCCATGAAACCATGAGGGTTAAGTTGAGTCTTAAGCTTTAACTCTTAGGGTAATTTTATCCATTTTGCACTGGTGAAAGCACTAAAGATGGCAGCCTTCCACCAAGTTGGATGCTCATGGTCTAGGAGCCCCTTCCAACGTTGCCCATTTCCTATCCCGAGTGTTCATTGAGACCTCTGTTCTAAAACTATGTGGTCCAGACGTTGGAATTAATACATTTCTTTGAAAAGCTTTGATTTAAAATCATTACACTTAAATAAATTGACTGGTTTATTGATTGATCATTAAATTGAGTGGGCAAAGAATCTGTTTGCTGAAACCAGAGTTCTGACTGGTTTATGGTGATCAAGTAGCCGTTTCAATCACGATTGAATTTATTTTACTGTAATTTTTTTTATTTTAAATCATTATTTGTCTCCTTTTTTTGTCTTTAATCGAGTGATAATTAGGATATTAATCTAACAGTTGGAAGCAGAGGTATATGTTGTAATTATTTTGGTAAAGAAAAAAAACACCCATACTTTATTATGTTGTTGCTTTAATCTAAAAGGTTTATGGAGCAGCTTTATGTTTTGTTTTTTTTTTTTTTGTATAAATAACTGCATCGTTATGATCAAGTTTAAACTTTTCTGGTGTTTTCTTGTCATCGCTTTTATGTATTTTGTTAGTGAAATAGAGTTTTTAATGAGCTTCAAAAGGGGATAATGGAAGGTCCATGAAAGTCCATGAGGTCATGCTACACTATTTAAATTGTTTCTTGATTAATCATTTTATCTTATAATAAATCTGACTAATAATTGTTTTTGTTGTTCCTATATTGTTTTCAGTTCAGAGGTTCTGACCAATGTGACATTTAGTGTGGAAGCTGGACAGACTGTTGCACTGGTATGTTGGTAAGACAACACATCTACACAGCCCTGTCTACAGCATCAAGTTTCCATCCAAATAAAAAATGAAACTGATTTCTTTTTTATCTACCCCATTGCTTAAAAAGTTTGATACCTTTAAAAGGTATTAAACTGATACCAACATTGGTGCATTCAGTTTTTAATTAAGTTCAAAAATACTTTGTTGATCAAGTGAAAATAAGTATCATAATTAAATGTATTTTTTCATATTTTTGTGAATGTTAATAGCATAAATACTGCCATACATCTATTGTAAATATGTCAACATGAAAGCTTTTTAATTAATCTATTTAATTAATATCTCCTTAATCTGACTGAGCATAAATTATTTTGCAACATAGATTAAAAAAATAGATGTGACAAAGTTGCCTGGTAAACATACTTCAATAGACCTCAAGCTCATGTAGCTTAATATAAAAGCAGATTCACAAAGTATGAACTGAATGGAAAGGCAGCATGTAGTTTGCAAATTTTGATAAAGAAAAATGGAAATCCATTTTTCCTTTTCTCTCCAATGGATTTTGGGGTTGGTAAGATAGGATGTGAACAGTTAACTTAAACCTTTCATGAGTAAAAAGCTTGTCTATGTTTTATGATATTTTATGTTTACTTACACTGTTATGGTCAACATCATGGGTATGGGTATGAGTTAAAATAGCTATTAGAGTTGTTGGAATTCCGATACCAGTATTGGAAATGTTTCCGCAGAGCACAAGCATCAGAATCAAGTCAGGAAAGATAAAATGGTATCAGAACATCTGAAGTAGCTATGGTTGCAAGAGGTCAGATAAATAGCAAACATGTGAATTAAAAGTGTATAGAAACTATTTAAGATGTTGCAGTAATTTTTATTTTTGGTATAGTTGGGATTCTTTAAGTTATATGAGTTTTTGTTTACTTTCTTTAAAAATGCTGCTGGTACAGAGATTTAAGATCATGTTGATGACTTGACATTGGTTTGTTTAGGTAGAAATGATTCTTTTGTGTGTGTCTGTGCTCAGGTAGGTCCGTCTGGATCAGGAAAAAGCTCCATCCTGCGTCTGTTGGTCAGATTTTTTGACCCCCAGGATGGCTGCATCCGCATTGATGGCCAGGACATCTCCAAGGTAAAGAACTGCTGCTGTTAATTAATCCCACCATTCTTTGAGATGTGAAGTTATAATTTTATTCAGTTTAACTTTTCAGGTTTACTGAATTAAAGCACTTAAACAAATTTATATCTTCTGTGAGGTCTTTGTCTTGATTCCTGTGTAGTGGGTCCTTTTTGGTGATTTGGTATCATTCTATATTAGATTTCTTTGCTGTGTCTGCCTGTTGCTGATCAATTCTTACCTCTCTCAGCTCCCTCCCTTCATTGATTAAAGCTGTTCTCTGTCTCCTCCTGATAATCCCCAACTGTGGTGCCATATTTTTCCTCTCTTCCCCCTGTATGTAAAATGTGAGGTTGTCATTTTTCCTTTTTGCTTTCTTTGGTTACTTTGGTTCATAATCAGTCGTTTTTCCCTGTTCTCTGTTTATGCTTCTTGTTCAAGTTGTAACCCATTTTAATTATATTCAAGACACTATTTCACATCACTCCTCTGCCAACAGTTGCCTGCACCTCGGCCCTAAATGAAACTAATCATGACAAGAAATTCGATTATAATACTTTTCAAACAATAATAAAAATATATCAAAAGAATATAAATTTTTTGGATTTTTTTTTCCAGAATAAAATAACTGGCATGTACAGATTTATACCCATTTGAGCAATCAAAGGAAAGTATTAATGGGCATTACAGCAAGCAAAATCTTTCCTCTACACAGTCTATACAAAAAAATTGCGATACATAAAGCTTTTTTACAGTGTATGAGCAGCAGCTTAACAGTAAAATAAATGCTTCCATTTATAAAGTGCAGCAGTGATCAAAATGTAAACAGTGTAGGAGATACATGGTGCAAAAGACACCGATATGGAGGGTTCAGAGCAGCAAAAACAAAAAGATATGGTGCAAAATGCTGTAAAAACACTGAGTTAAGATTCTATTTTGAAGATTCGCCATGTAGTGCAAGTATGATGTTTAGTGTGATACAATGTCTCGATGTGTGACTTGATTAGAGTATTCAACAGTTCAACAGTCTGATGGTTTCGAAGCCTCTTCCCAAAGGGCAAAAAGGAGAACAGTCCATGGTGGGGGTGTGAGGGGTCACTGATGATGTCACGGGCTCGGGACATGCAGCACTGGGATAAAATGTCTTTAATGAAGGGAAGAGGAGGCCTGGATGATCTTCTCTGCTGTTCTCACCACTCTTCTCATGTTCTTCCTGTCTGAGGCGTTGCAGCCTCCAGACCACATGGTGAAACAGCTGGTCAGAACGCTCCTTATTGTGCTTCTGTAGAAGGTAGTGAGGATGGGTGGGGGCAGGTGGGCTCTCCTTATCCTCTGCAGGAAGTACAAACACTTCTGTTCCCTTTTGACCAGTGAGGAGGTGTTCATAGTCCAGGTGAGGGTGTCTGTGAATTGCACCCCCAGGAATTTGGTACTGTTGCCCGCCTCTACAGTTGAGCTGTTGATGAGCAGTGGAGCGTGGTTAGGCCGTTTCTTCCTTAAGTCGAAGATTATCTCCTTCATTTTTTCCACGTTCAGGGTCAGGCTGTTATCTCTGTGCAAGCCCACCAGCTGCTCCACTTCCTCTGTGTAGTCCTGGTCATTGTCTCTGATAAGGCCCACCACCGTGGTGTCATCTGCAAACTTGAGGTGTTTGGTTGTGAACCTGGGGATGCAGTCATGTGTCATCAGGGTCCAACCCGGACTGGCTGAGGTCTGTTGGTGAGAAAGTCTAACAGACAATTGTAGACGGGTGTTGTAGTCTTTGATTGCCCATATGCCTAGCCACATCCTCCTGGATTGGCTCATTGTCACTCATCAGATCCACCTGTTCCTGCTTTCTATTTAAGCTGCCTGTTTCCAGCCACTGGAGATAGATTATTCAAGCCGAGAGTGAAAGTTTTCTATCCTTCCTGTGGGTTTCTGATTATCTGATCCTGACTATTTTTTATCTCCAGACTTCTGAGTTTTGGTTGCCCCTGTTCTGCTCTGTTTACCTGATCTGTTTCCGAACTGCTACCTGGATCGTGCCTGTTAACGACCTTGAACCTGTCTTCTGATTTTCTGATTGAAAATCACTTTGGAGACTCTTCTGACTTCTTATCTTCAGACCTAGAAACCTGTTTCTGCATATTCTGACACTTTGTGTCCAAGTTTGACTCTAAGCCTACCACAATCATTGAGAACAGGATTGAACGTGTGGGAAAAGGGAAATACCTGAACACCAACTTTGGTTGACCATCAACCTGCATAAGGGTTACTGGTAGCTTCCCCTGTCAGAGATGTCCATGCAGTGACAACCTTTTGGTCTCCATGGGGACTGTTCCTTTATACCGCCTGCCATTTGGAAAGCATGGTGTCTAAGCAACTTGTGAAAGGCTTATAGATCAGGTACCACACCAATGTACAGTGGTTCATGGGAGGAACATCTCAAGCATTTGGAGAATGTTCTAGGGTGTTTCCAATCTGCAGGCTTGACCATCAACCCAGAGAAGAGTGTTTTGCACAGTCCGGGACTGAATACCTGGGGTTCATCATTGGGAATGGAGACAATAGGCTGTAGGTCTGTAAAGTGCATGCCATCGAGTCTTGTCCTCTGCCCTGGTCCAGGAAGAAGCTGAGATCTTTGCTGGGGATGGCTTGATTCTATCAACACTTTAACCCCAAAACCTCTGCCAGCGCTGCTTCACTTAGGTCGGGCATACACTGTAAGGTTTTTTTTGCCTGTTTTTCTAGCCGATTCTCCAGTCATGCAAGAATTTCTTGATCGGGGCAGAGTTTCGTGCGTGCTGGGTCGTGTAGTATATAGGGCTGAAGAAGGGGCAATTAGCCACACATGACCAGCTCTCAATCAGAAATCTTAAGGTCAGGAAAAAAATCAAACATATTTGACATTCAGTGAGAACAGATTTACCAGAATTACCAGAACCTCATGCACTGCACATGTACAAACAAGGGGGTTATTCTTCTTCTCCTTCTCCGAGATTGATGAGTCCAACCAGCGCCATCTCTCGGCACCGAGTCTGACATGGTTTTTGGACGTGCAGTGTAAGCAGGTACATACACATCAGAGAATTGGGCCGTACCATTTAAGAACATGCATCAAGCTGTGAACTTTAAACCCTGCGATTTCACCATACAGTTTGAGCTGTAGCTGAGTACAATGACTGAAAATATAGTACAGTGTATGCCAGGCCTTGAAGACATGATTATGGTCAAAGTGTCCTATGGAGGCCCAATGGCATGTCCCATAGGGAGATACCTCACTCATGTTTAAGAGGACTGGAGTTAAGTTCTTAACCTTAAGTTCTATGATACACTGCTTTTCACAGTATAGTAAAATACAGAAAAGTGTTGTCCAAGGACACATTCAAAAAGAGTATTAGTTCAATGCCTGCGATAGACTGGCGACCTGTCCAGGGTGTACCCCGCCTGTCGCCCGTAGACAGCTGGGTGCACCAGCACCCCTCGTGACCCCACTTGGGATTAAGCGTGTCAGAAAATACATGGATGGATGTATGTTAGTACAATGCAGTTAGTTTGTTTATGTCAAGGTTTTATAATTCAGAAAACAAGTGAAAAAGGGGTGTATGTGAAAGTATCTTTTTCTAAGAAGGTACTTTTATGTCTTAATTCCCAAGTAGATACAGTCCAAAAGATCAAACCTAAGTAAAAACGGCTCTCATTTTATTTTTTTTTTGCAATTCACTTCCTCTTTTTCCAGCCCTTGATTCATGCATCTGTCTCAATCACAGCACCCCACACCATCTTATTTAATCTTACTTCTAACCCTCACTTTTCTCTGAATTTGTAGTCTTTTTCTCTCTTTGCTCACTAACAAACTGCGCACAAACACACATACAGTACCCCACACATGCATCTGCTGTCTGGACTCGTTGTTACATTATTTAGGAACCTTTTACTATAATTTATTAACCACATTACTGGGGCCTAACCCAGCTGTGAAGTAGTGTGTCTGTGTGTATATAAGAAAGTTTTTCATCTAAATCTGTTTCTGATTTTCCAAAAAATGTCAATAAAAACCAAACAGCACAGTTCATAGCACGCAAACACCTGCTAGCTCAGATGAGGAGGACAATGATTAATGTGGACATGCAATTACACAGCAGGAAGACTGTTTGATCAAAATGTGCACACACGATCATTTCTTTAATCACATTCAGACTGTCTTGTTTTTTAAATCAAGAGGAAGTAATAAAACTCATTGGCTGACCCAGCTAATATGTTAAATGCATTGTTGTGGCTGCGATCAGGACATCATGTCCTAAAAATCTATAAGAATTTCTTTTGTTAGCTTGTTCCTTCTGGTAATTAAAAACAGCATTGATATCATAAAATTTATCAAAATTTTGATCTGAAGACATCTGCACATTTTCTTAAATAGAAAAAAAATTTGTGTACATCATTGCATTATTAAGGGGAAGGGGAAACAAACTTAAAAGGTCCAGCAAAAAAGAAGAGAACAGCATTTTCCTTCTTGCAGTTCCCTCTGACTCTTTTTTGTCATCCAAAAATGAATATCATCCAGACAAAGATAAGCTGAGTAAATACAAAAAACTATTTTATGTACTTAGAGGAAAAAAGATCTATCATTACAACTTTTATTATCCAATAATTGGGCAACTGCCATTAACCACATTGTTGGATTTTTAAATACACTACGATAGCCACAAAGCATGAATACAGCTGAACCTACAGAAAGAAGAAATTAATTAATTGGAGCCAGGCTTGTAGCTGAGCCGTTTTGTTGATTGTTTTCAAA
>NW_015150852.1:137015-144665 GCF_000732505.1 Cyprinodon variegatus
TGCAACAAGGAATTCGCCTATCACCGCAGCGTATCAAGCCTCAAATATCACCTGAACGCAAAGCATGTAGCAGCTAGCTTGGCAGATACTAGCATGGAAGCTAGCCCAACTGGGAGGAAGACGAAACAACCCACACTACACCAGCATAGAGCTACCTGAATTTCTGAGTTTAGCGTTCCTAAATATGTTGAACTTTAAAATTTGCACTGGCCTGTTGATATTTCTTTAAAAAAAATAAACAAACAATATTTTGTTTATTAAGCTTATGTGTTGTCATTCAAAATCCATGTGGAAAAAGTTACTTCCTGCTGTTTCCAAGTATGCGATTAAAATGCGATTAATTCGATTAATTAATTTCACAGCCATGCGATTAATCGCGATTAAAAATTTTAATCGCGTCCCACCCCTAATATATATATATATATTTATTTATTCATTTATTTTTTAAATGCAATTTTTTGGATTTTTGCTCAGAGAGCCAGAGTGACAGTCTGTGGGAGTAGGTTTCAAACTCACAACCTCTGGATTCCAAGCCCTATGCCCTAACCACTAGGCCGCCACTCCCCAATTTTAATCCAACTTAACCTGTAAGATTCAATAATGAAAAAAAAACCTGTATGACCTGCAAAGACAAGTGGCTATAGAAATCAACAGACAAAAGGATAAATTCATGATGTTAATATGTTAGTAAATACCTGTAAATGCATAAAATAGAGACTATTACAACATTATGATCTGACTTTGAGATAATAATTTCCAATTTTTAGATCTAAACTCAGGCCAATTGGGCTAAAGTGTTGCACCATGTTCGTAGGACCCATGTAGGACTTCTACATTGATGAATTTATTAGAACCTTGCTTTTGTTAGTCCCTTCATGTGGCATCCATATGAAGTTAAACAATTACGAGCTCACTTCCCTCACAAGTACGCACTAATAGCTTTTAATGACTAGTTTTTGTGTGTCACATGTTTGTTTTATTAGGTTTTCTGTTGTTTAGATTTTATAGGATGCATAAATAAATGCCTAAAATAAAACTTTGTTACTTTAAGATCCTGTTTAGTCAGTTCAACAATGATTATGTAAGGATTGTTTTGAAAGCAGTCGAAATTGTGTTAAATGCACCAAACAAATAAAAAAATATACTTGCTGTTCTTTCTGCTTTATCCAGATGGGTCCATGGTTGAAGGAAGAGATAAAACATTTGGGATGTAAAAATAACTATGGGCCTGATCTTCAAAGACTCTAATTTATTTTTAGTGTGGGGAATAAATGGGCATTTTGTGGATGATGTACAAATATTGTCGCGCACATGTTAGGTTCCACGCCATTAAAATTTGAAGAACAGGCAGCTGAGGTTGATTGTGAAAGAAAAGTGAGATTTGATATACATGTATGTATGTATGTATGTATGTATGTATATATATATATATATATATATACATACAGTGGGCCCAAAAAGTATTTACTCAGCCACTGGTTGTGCAAGTTATCCTACTTAGAATAATGAGAGAGGTCTGTAAGTTTCATCATAGGTACACTTCGACTACGGCAGACCGAATGAGAAAAAAAAATCGAGGAAATCACATTGTAGGATTTTTCAAGAATTTATTTCTAAAATTTTGGTGGAAGTTGAAGTGTACCAATGATGAAAGTTTAGTTGCACTGAATCTCTTGCCATCCTCTTGCATTCCACCAATATCTCTTTTGCAGCAAAAGCTGCAGCCAAAGTTGAGTTTCAGATTTGGAAAGATGCTAAGTACTGAGCAAGTGTTGACATTTGTATATTCTACACCCATAAATTTGTGCAGTTTGGTCAGAATCACATTTACCTATTGCTGAAGGTATACAGGCAAAAAAAAAAAAAAAGGATTTGCACACGCTCTCTGAGTTATAAACTCAAATCACTTTGGATTTTCTTAGAGGATCTACTCTACAAATACAAACATATTTGGATGTGTTTTGGGACTCACAATTCTTCTGAAAATCAAACCCTATTGGTCTTTAGAGCAAGAGAGAAGGATGCTAAGCTGGTTTGTGATCTGAACTTATTGACAGTCGTGTTTAATTCATTATCTCTGTCCAGTTTTCAATCTATTTCATTCTTATTATTCTTGAAGTATAAACTTGTCCACACATCTCTAATATTGTTCTGCAGAAGTGTCCTCCAGCTTTTTCCAGTCCTTAATAGTGACTTTAAGTCGCCTCTTATCAGGGGAAAGACTGTCAATGTATATCAGCTTTTTTTGGGACATGAAGCTAACCAACAACCTGATTAATAGAAACTAAGTAAACAATTGAAATTAGCATTTTAAATAATCTTGCACTGTGTGAAAGGGCACAAATATACAGGACAGCTTTGTGTCACACCTCCAGGTGCAGTCACTTCTACTTCTTACATTCTTTTTGCAATTATCTCTACTATCGTTTTTAGAAATTTAAGTTAATTCTCTTTATGGCCTAAAAAAATGAAACCGATCAAAATAATTTGTTTCATCCAGAAAATTAATTTCTTGGACTCTGGATTCTGCTCCAACTTGTTGTCTGCAACTTACCAAAACAAACGGTTGCTCAAGATGCAAAGTTAAATTTGACACAGTTAACATTAGCTATAAAAATAAGAAAATTAAGAAAAGGAAGTTTTGTTTTATATACACTCTGTGTATACAAAACAACAATAAAAGTTGTCTAAGTCTTAGTCTATCATCCAGAATATAAGTTTACTGGTTTAATCTAATAGGAGGAGGAGGAGGAGGAGGAGGAGGAGGAGGAGGTGAATAAATGAGATAAATGATGGGGGTTGCACTTTATCAAGTTAGTGTTTTGGCAAGAAAAACAAAGACTAGGTTTGGTGTTTTGTCTCAAAGATGAGTTTGGGAGGATATCGGGCACCCCCATTTTCATTGTCCTTCAAATTTAATCCATGTGGGGTTTTTTTTATTTTCAAATGTCTTTTATTATGTACTCCAAAACACTTGTTCCCTTGCCTTCATACACAAATGAACTTTAGTCACATCCCATTCCTAACCTATAGTGTTTAATATGGTGTCAGCCCACCATTTGCAGCTATAGCAGCACTCCTGGAAAAGTTTTTCACAAGTAGGCCTATTTGTTTTGTGTTTATCGGGACCTTTGACCATTTTTTCAGAAACATATTTGGAAAGTCAGACAATAATATTTGACAAGAAGGCAGAGTTTGGAAAATGTATTTCTATCAGATCAGGTCGGAAGGAGGCAAGTGGCAGGCTTTTGGCAGATAACAACGAAGAATGAACAAAAAGCATCGAATCAAGAAAGCATTAGACTTTTATAAGATTAGGGACACTCCTACAAAGAGGTGTCCACCCGCTGACATGTGAGGATTGTAGAGAAATGTGTTACTGCGCTGGTTGTAGTCTGATAAATTTTATAATTATCTAGGTGTTGCTGTTGCTTCTATTCCAGTCTGGTTAAAAACATTTTGTTTCATTTATCAAATCCAGCCCTTAGAAAGACTAATTGTGAGTCATTGTATGTCTATAGACTGTCCAGTATCTTTGAATTTCTTTCTCCAACCTTAGGTGGTTTGACTTTGGAAAATCAATGAAGATGCAAAATTTAGTAGGCTGTGTTTATATGTCCTGTCACGCAAAGGATTGTGGGACTACTTACAAGTCAAATGGGAATATCTAAAGGTCTCTTTGTCAAATGATCTAGGATAGGAAATACGGCTAAACGATTGTGCCAAAAAAAAATCTAAATTGCAATTATTTTCAACCATACTGCGATTATATTTGAATTTTCCTTTGCACCAAGCAAAGGAAAATCAAAATAAAAACCTTTTTTTTTTCCAGTGCCTTGAAAAATTGCTTGTCCAGAGTCCTGTGTTGCAGGACTTTTTTGTAACCTTTGTTTGAAAAAAAGCTAACTTCTACTTTCCTCTATAGACCGCCATGCTAGCTGAAGTTTCTTTTTCCTCTTTCATAGCAGAAAACCTACTTTAAACATATTACCGCCACCAAATGAACAAGAGTGAGAAAAGATTTTGCTCTTAGTCGTGTCTAATGAAACATGACCATATATGAGTGCCTCAATGATTTGAAATTTAAACCCCAGTCGGCCTCGGCAGATGGCCGCTCGCTGAGTCAGGTTCTGCTGTTTTTTTCCTGTTAAAAGGGAGTTTTTCCTCTCCACTGTCGCTACACGCATGCTTAGTCGAGGGATTGCCTTTGAGTCAATGAGTTGATGCAATCAAATGGTTTTCCTTGGATAGAGAACTTTGAATAATTTTGACCGTATGATCGAGTTGAACTGTAAAGGGCCTTGATATCCTGTTGTGAATTGACGCTATAGAAATAAACTGAATTAAATTGAAATGAGCTTTTTCTTAAATTGCAAATGCAATTAACTGCCCAACCCAACAGACTCTTTTTCATACCTTTTTACTGCCAGCACTGTTTAAACAGCACTTATCCAGACAAACAAGATTCATCACCTACTTGCTATATTATGATCAAGTCTTAATCGATCTGCCCATTCTGCTTGTATCTTTACAACGGGTCTAGTTGCAAGTTGGTAATAGACTCCCCCTTGTGGTCTGGTTCAGTTCTATTATGCTTAGCTAGTTGTTTTGTATTTTTTACGCATAAAACATTTATAGTGCGTTAGCATACACTTCATGGTGGAGTTGCTTGTTTTGCAAATCACATTGTGCCACCATTTTCTGTTTATTATGTGATATTTGATAGGGAGGACATTTTTATTACTCAAGCTGTTTAACAAGTGGCCTATTGTTATGGTACCAGCACAGAATTCACTTAGTTCTAAAGGGTGACCTATTATTCTCAAATGTTTGTAGAGGCCAATTGCATTTCTTCAAACCAGACTTTATGTTTCCAGGCCATGACCTTGGAAGTTATTGAATGCCCTAACTTTATGATTTTGTATACAAAGGGCGGAGTAACATTGGATGAGGGATACAACTGGATTAACATAGGACATACTGCGTAAAACTCCTGAAAACTCCTGTTTAAAGTTTACACATTACACAAGCATGTAATGCTAAAAAAAAATGCACTAAATGAAACAATGCTATAAAGTTGAAATCTACTGGAAAAATTGCAATGTTGAGAAAAAAGAGAAGTTGACAGAGATTTAAAGACAAATGCACCGCAAAGGAGCCCATAATGTAGAAACTTGCAGGAGACATGGGAATGGGGAGAGATTCGGGATGTGTGTGCAGTCTGTGACCTGAGGGAACATGCATTATATAGTATAGGAGGAATTAAGCTATTCAACATTTATGTAGATGTATGCTCCCAAGAAGGAGAAGTTCCATGTCGTTATTCAGCTTTTCCAAGTATAACAGTCGTTTCAGCACAAACACAGCATAAATGTTTTTTTATTAAAGAAGCATTACTTAATAATACATTGGAGAAACCCAGGTAAGCATTTAGTTTGAATAAAACCAGCTATTTATATTTATTTCCCCTTCTATTCAGGTGCGTCAGTCTTCTCTGAGATCCTACATCGGTGTTGTTCCCCAGGATATTGTCCTTTTCAATGACACCATCCGTAACAACATTCGCTACAGCCAAGTTACTGCAAGTGACCAGGAGGTGCAGAAAGCTGCCATGGCTGCAGACATACACAGCAAGATACTGGAGCTGCCACTGGGTCAGGCTTTTCTCTGTAGATATAAAAGATCTATCAGATCTAGATTAAGCTGCCTACTTTGATTGCACATCACTGACCTGTATGCATGTTTTGCATTCTTTGAGGCTACCAACAATTATGAATATGCTGCCCACAGGGTATGACACTTTGGTGGGAGAGCGTGGTCTGAAGCTCAGCGGTGGGGAGAAGCAGAGAGTTGCCATTGCTCGAACAATCCTGAATAAACCACAGATTATCTTGCTTGATGAGGTAAGGCAGCAGAAGTCACAGCTAAAGGGGGGGATCTCTAACAAACCAATCGATATAAGAGTTGATGGGGATCTGAGCTGGACAGACCTACTTTAAAGGTGCTCTATAAGTCCTAATACTGTAGGTTACTTTCCTCCTTCAATATGTCAACAATCCAGGGGACAGTAATTCAATATCTGTTATGGTTGTCCCCTTTAGGGATTCTGAGTTTTTGGTTTTCAGTTATTCTGTTTTGTTGATCTTTGGTTTATTTTCTATTTTATGTATGTTTAAGCAGTCTTTGGTTGCTCTCTGTCGCCCCCTTGTGCCTGTCTCCTTTCCCCTAGCTCCCTTCTGGTCTCTTCCATCCACACCTGCTCCATCTCTGCTGATTAGCTTGGTCGTTGTTTAGTCTCCCATTTATACACCTCATGTTCAGTCACTGTTTGCTGATTCCTTGTTGATTGTTAGTTGCTTCCTCGTGTCTTTCCACGTCAGTTTTCTATGACGTTTGCTGGATTTTTGGTTCTCAGTATTTTTGTGTTTTGGATGTTTGCCTCAGTTTGCATTAAATCTACAGGAACTGATCTCTGCCTCACTTATCTCTGCTTTTGGGTCCTCAAGCAACCTCACCCCCCTTGTTGACAATATCGGCACAGGACAGGACAGAAGAGTCAGTGTTGACTTAGAACTTGATTCAGGATTTTAGGGCAAAGTCTTGAGACTTATCTATGACTTGCAAAAAAAATGATTTGGTCCAACACCTGGTTGCTGTTGCTTCTACTCCAGTCAAGACATTTTGTTCTATTTATCAATTTCAAATTTGTATTTTTATAGACTGTCCGATATCTTTCAGTTCTTTTCTCCAGTCTTGGCTGATTTGACTTTGTGAAGTCAATGAAGATGATTTATCTTAAAAAAAGGAATATTTATTAGAACCTATACCTTATACTATAAGAAAGAAACACTATCAATGATAAATGGAGGAGTGTACATGTTTAACTTAACGGATCATTTTATCAGTAATACTGTTTATCCTTAAAGCACTAAACTCATATTTGATGAGAGTTGCTAAAGGTAGGAAACAGACAAGTAGAAAATGGAAAAGATGTCAGATAGACGGTGTCCCTTATAGATGCTACAAGCCAAGCTCTTGATTTGGCTTTGTTCTTTCGGACTTTCTTTCTTATTTTTTTATTTATTTATAAAAATTAGAAAAAGAGTTAAATGGCTTTACAAACTAAAACGTGGTCTGGATAAGTAGTAAAATGTTTTGATGCCTTCCCAATAAAAACTGCATTAAAGATTAACAAGAAAGTCTTACTCATGGGAAAAAATTACAAAGAAAGGTAAAGTGATTTTTAGTGTATGACCTAATGTGAAAGAGGTGTTGTTGCTAAAACTGGGGCAGTCAGATGACGTTCCATTTCCTTAGGATCTTTGTTTGAATCATTACCTACACAGAGGCTAAATGTGCAAGAGGACTTTGTTCAAGCACTTTTGAAAGATTTAGCTTAAGGTTTCAGTTTGTCCCTTTTTGCTATAACTGAGGTTCATAGGAATCAACAGCAGTTTGATTCTTGTAAATATGATGGACTTGATGAATTTAAGCCTTTTTTAAGGCCAGCTGCAGACTTCATATCACACCCTTTATGTTCCACGTTTAAAAGTAAGGTTCCATCTAGGTGGTAGTCTAGATAGATAACAATTTTCAACTTGTGAGTACTTTCCAAGTTTTGAAAAAAATGATTGCACAACAACTAAAAAC
>NW_015150852.1:144955-149766 GCF_000732505.1 Cyprinodon variegatus
TAATAAGTAGTACATAGAAAGTGTGACTGGATGAGTTTAGTAAAACAAAAGAGCGTTGAATACTATATATATTCATATATATTGGCAAAAAAAAATCACATCTGTTGACTGTGATCAAACAGCATGCATATTTTTTTCCCTTTTTTGTTGGTAGGAATTCTGCTTTTTGACAAAATTTTTCCTTTTCATTATCTTTTGTGTCTCTGATGCCTGTTTGACATTTAAAGGTGGCTTCTCATGAGTTTCTTCACTTTCAGTAGGTTCACCATGTAACTCATCTGTGCAACACATACTTTATAAATGTACAAAAATGCAAACATGATCTTTTTCTGATGCTGCAGTATTTTTCTCTTCAGGCTACCTCTGCACTTGATACCCAAACTGAGAGGAACATCCAGGCATCACTGGCCAAAGTCTGCACCAACAGGACAACTATAGTAGTTGCACACAGGTGACTTTACCATTTTGTTGTTTAGTCTCCAGTTGGCTAAATTACTTCCTTTTTGGCACTTTTACCGAGGTGATCTAATAATGTTTGGTTTATTCTTTCACCAACTCCACACAGATTGCAGGCCTACCTTGTTTTGTTATGTATTGGCTCAAACGCAGCCGTTTGAGCCAATACATAACAAAACAAGGGAGTGCAAAATACGTTTTGTTTCAGATAGATGAGCAGTAACATTTTTAGAATGTTTGAGGCAGATGTTTGCAAGGAAACTTACCACTAATAAAAAGCACATCTGTTCTGCAACATGTGGTGACTGTTTTTGCTAAATATCTAAAAGCTGCCTTGTGACCATGCAGGGAAAAGCAGGTATGATGTTCAACTAATTTTAAGTCTTACTGAAGCTGACCAGTTTAGAAATATTCATTCTACTGATTGTTCCTCTGAATGTAAAAACTGTGACTAGATGTTGCAAATATTTGATGAATCGGCTCAAATTTTAACCCCAGATCAATGTGAGAGTGAGATGACGACCAGACTGTGGTTACAGTACGAGTGATGAGGAAGTAAAAGCATGCAGAATAACTTTTTTGTTTGATGGGGAGATGAAAGGAAAGGACAACTGCGTTGAAAGGGAAATGGGATTAGAGCCGACACAAAGGGGGGATGGAGAGATTAAATGAAAAGCTGATTGAAGGATATGAGGTGATGTGTGATGACAAGTCAACAAAAGTAAGAGAAGCACGTCTGGTTATTCATCAGTCAGAGTGATATTAAAACATACTTGAAAGGCTTGGATGCTATCAGCCATTAAAATACACCAGAAGTGAAGCAGCTTACGGGGTTATTGTGCATGAGATCTCTGGCTTTGTGGTCACTGGTCTGATTAAAGATGGATGTTTGTGTTTTTTCGCACAACATAAGAAGAAGCGGCCTCAGCTGGTAATTGATAATACCAAAATGTAAATACAGAAAAAAAAAGAAAAAGAAAAAAAAATAAATATATATATATATATATATATATATTTTTTTTTTTAATAAAAATCCTAACAAATAAATGTAGCTATTTAAACATTCTCACTACTTGAAGATATTTGAAAGATCTATATCCAGGTAGATTATTTCAGTTCTTTATAACCTTTATGTTATTAATCTTAGCAGAGCCAATAGGTGAAATTGGTTCTTCAGATCAGTTTATGCCATAAACCTACCCTGCATTAATGAAATTAAAATGTCTACAAAATGAAAGGACCTGTCATTCAATTATACTTTAAGTCTTTTTTTGTCATGTCTGGGTTTGTTTTCCCTTGTGTAAAGATTAAATAGACTTACTTGAAGACAATCCCATGTAGTCGCATGCCTTAGGGTGGCCTTTTCTATAGCACCAAAAAGGAGGACATTATGCTGTGTATCAATAAACTACTAAGGTGTACATAAGAATGTGTTAAAGTCTCATTTATAGTACAATTTTGAGGATTTTAAAGAAGATGCTTGAGCTGCCCTCTGCAAAGAGACTTCGAAGCATCCGATACAGGTCCAGCAGATTCCAGAACAGTTTTTCCCCACTGCAATTAGCTTGCTGAATATTGTATAAAATTGGATTTCCCAAAAAAAAAAAAAGATAAACCCTGAATGTTGAAACTCTACTTAACTAACTAATATTCAGTTGTATCTTTACATTATCACTGCTGCTTACCTTTATCACAGCTGCACTTTAAAAAATGAAGATGTCTTGAGAGCTGTACTGAATGAAATTTCTTTTTGTATACACTCTGTGTGTACAAATTATATTAATGTCTGTCTAAGTCTAAGTCTAAGCTGAATGGGAAAAATATGAAAATTGAAAAAGAATAGGTTCACAATATTTGTATTTACTCAATACATTATGGTGTTTTAAAAGATACCACTGAGATAAATCTTTAGTGTGCAAAATGCTACAAAGCATAACATGTGTGGACTTTAAGGTTAAAAAAAATCTTTTAACAAGTAACATTTATAATAAAAAAAAGACTAATATTTTTATTAAACAACAAAAGAGATTGTAAAAAAAACCCATTTAACTGCTCAAAAATTATAGCTTCAAGAGCTTCAGTCTTTTGGGAACTTTTGGGAACTCCGCAGAAGTTATTATAGCATCCAACTTCATAAAAAAAGCCCTCTTTAAAGACTTCCCTGCAGCATGTTTATTACTTTTATGTTAATCTGTACTTGCATGCTGTACAATCGCATCTTTCCCTTGACTGTTTACGTCCACATCGCATCGACAAAGTGTGCAGGAGCCATAGAATGAGTGTCGACTTCTTTGCGTTATAAATTCAAGCTCTTTTGTCCATTTATAGTTAAACGAGGTCTTGCGTTTTGGTATGATGCTAACTTTCTGTCAATGTATAACTTAGCAGCACTCTGATCCTTGTTTACCTTTTGACACAGGGCCACTCATAGCCAATTATCTGTTAAATCAAATAGATAGATAGTCACCTTTAGGAATGAAACTACTTTGTGAGGCTTGATGTGGTTCAGTTTCCTATTTTTGAAGTTTTGAACCATAAAAGTCAATGCTCAGGGCAAACATTGGGTTAAATTCTCCTATCGCTAAAAAAAGATAAGCTGATGTGATAGTTCTGCTATGTGTGGTGTGTTGCAGGCATACTTAAAGTCAGTCCATGGGGATTGCTTTCCTGCAGGTTTTAGAGGTTTCTCTGCTCCAGCACAGCTGATTTTAATTGCTAGCAGATTAACAGGCTTTTGCTGCTGTGCAATCAACAGAATCAGCTGTGCTAAACATCGCTATTACTAGCTGACTTTTACATAAGAACAACTTTCTTCTTACTGTTTTGTGGTCAGTATTAGACTGCAGCCTCTACCTGCTGTTTATTACAACCATGCATGATGACGTAATGTGAACGGCAATGTATGGCAACATTAAGCTTAGTCAATTCTCTTCAAACCAAATGGAAACAACCCAAATTCACTTTTCCTTGTTTTGAACTTTTAAAGGTTTGCTCAAAATTCAAATTTCAGTTGGACTGAAACTTTCTGGTCTTGCTGCTCTCCAGAGCCAATCAGCTTTCTCTGCTAGTCTTCTTGTTTTTCCTACCAGTCTTGGAAACCTTGATATCATTCTACTTGGTTATTTTCAGGACGGCCACCAGCCTAGAATGTATCCTCTATTGATCCGGTCGCTGAGCTGACCACCTAAGCTACTCTAAAGCGTCTTTCCCAGGGAAATTAGCGGGTTAATATTATTCTTTTGAACAGGACTCACTGACTCTTTAGCAATCCATAACCAAGCATGCTTACAGCGAAAGTGGACAGGAAAACACCCTTTTAACAGCACAGAACCTCCAGCAGAACCAGTCTCAGTGAGCGGCCATCTACCGAGGCCAACTCAGGTTCAAGGAGACAGAAGCAGACTTAGAAAATGAGGCAGAGATGCAGAGTACTTTGTGTTCAATGGTATCACATAAATTAGCGGGTTATAGAGGCGAGGGGATTTTAACACGGGTCGCTTGGCAAGTTGTTTGACCCCGGTAGACATGGGTCAGTGAGCTGTTCCCACTGCCACTTAAAGCAGGTTGTTTCCAGGTTTAAATGTGAAATAGGGAATATGTGTTTGATGGCCTTAAGACTGTTAAGGCTTTCCTGTTGGTTACAACTCCTGTCTCACTTGGTTTTACCAGCTCACATTTGGCTACAACTTTTGTTCAGTGTTGGTTTTTTTCTTTTTTTTGGTCCAGATATCTTGTCTTTTATATCCTTCATTCTGAACTCTCACCCACCATCCATATAAACATCAGTGGCATTACTAATTATTTCGTGAGTTGCAGCACAAACCCATAAAATATAAACAAAGAAGCTTCTTTATGTGTTTTCCATTGGAATATTTGTTTAATAACTATTAGTAGTATTCTACTTTCATATTAGATTAAACTGATGTACTCCGTGATTTAGTTCTATACAGTATGTAATATAGGATATTTCTATGATCAATTATATTTTGGGTTTAATTCAATGTGCTTTTACGGTATTTGGACACACTATTTGTGTTATGGTTCTTCCCATTTGTTGGGACTCTGAGTTTTCAGTTTTCTGTTATCAGTTGTTTTGTTTGTTGATTTATTTTCCATCATATTCAAGCCTTCTTTAGTCTCTCTCTGTTGCCCCCTTGTGTTTGTTTTCTTTCCCCTTGGATTCCCTCTTGCCTGTTCCACTCACACCTGCTCCTTATTCAGCTCATTAGTCCATCCTTTGTTCTGTTCTCCTTAAATGCTGCATATGTTTTAGCTATATTTTTATGCATAAATTATTTTAAAAAGCTAAAAATCAGAGATTATATTTTTTGAGAAATTTAAAGCGCATCCTAGCC
>NW_015150852.1:151486-152664 GCF_000732505.1 Cyprinodon variegatus
ACTCTAGATTTTTTTAGTTCTTCAAAAATTCAGAGAAAGAATATTAAGATTTGACGCATAAAATATCTAAAACCATGACTTATATTTTTAGATAGTCTTCAACATAAATGACAAATGAACCAGAGAAAAGAGGTGAAACAGGTATAGGATAGCTGTAACCTAAACCTTTTTGTTTTTATATTCCCCCTGCAATTTTTTCCACTAAGTGAAATATCTTCAAATACACATTAACATGAATTCAACACACAGTAGTAAACAAATAAATGGAGGCAGAGGATGTCTTTCAGTCATCAAGGCACACATTCAGTGACACACAGGAACTCTTTCAAGCTGGACACCGTTTCATTCACAACACCTGTCCCATCAACAAGGAATCAGAATCAGAAATACTTTAATTATCCCAGGGCAAAATTAGTTCCATTACATGACTCTGTCTGTAATAGAGTGACTATAGAACCAGTTTAATATATATATAATATATAAAATTAGGGGGTCTCCGCTCCATCTCGCCATCAGTTTGGGGGTCCTTAGCCTGGAAAACGTTGAAGACCCCTGACTTAGACCTTATCTTAAGTCTTTATGTGACTTGGGAGAATTAATGTCCCACCTCTGCTATATGTGCATCTCTTGCAATGATTTTATTTTTGATCTGAATAAAAATAATAACTTGTATTTGAAAAACTGGCTCCATGTTTAAGAGAATAATAAAGGTAAAGCTGTTTTCTGAACACATGTTTTTTTTCATGAGTGACAAAACTGTGAGCTGACTGAGCAGCAGATATGCTGTTGTAATTTCCATTGCTGATTTCCCAGAATATATATTTTTTTTGTGAGAAGAGGAAATATAAGCTGCAGTGCCTTATTTTAATTGCATTGATTTATTACTGCAATCATTTTCTTATCATCCACCAGGGGTTGACGTTAAGGATTTTTACCGCTTGCCTGAAGGGAAACAATTTTTACTTGCCCAGTATAATGTTTGATAAATATAGTTCCTAATATTCATTTTTGTATATGAAACATGTTTGTTTTTTAAATGTTTTTTGTAATTCAGTATTTTTTAAGTTTCCAGGTTCCTGGTGTGTATATGCATGCGTCAGATGATGAACTCAAGCCTACATTACCGTGTTTACATGCTCTTCAATCCTTCCTGCACATTCTTTTCGAACTCAACTTTG
>NW_015150852.1:153813-171793 GCF_000732505.1 Cyprinodon variegatus
TCAGCTATTTATACTGTCCCTCTGCTGTCACTCCTTGCTGGTTCTGTCTTCGCTGTTGAGTTCTCACCTCGTCTCTCCCTGGCTCCTCGTGCTTGTTATCCCCTGGTGTCTCCATGATTCTGGCCTGTGTAACATTTTCAGTTGGATTTTGCCTCAATTGTTTGTGTTAACTATTAGAACTGCAAGAAATCACCTCAGCCTCTCTGCTTCTGCATCTGGGTCCTCTAACCTCAACCAAACTCTTACATAATGTCTGTTTAAAAACTATTTGGTCCTGAAATGGAGAATATTCTATGGTTATTATTTGAATCACTGCATGCATCCTAGGAAAAAGTCATCAGAAATGTCTCAGCTGAATGGTACCAGGCAGGATTATAAAACCCAGAGTAAGAGGGGTAGATCGATTAAAAAAAAAAAAAGAAAGAAAAATGAAACTCATCCCTTTGGAGAAAAAGCCTTGAATTGCAAACATATTTATGGCTTTATGGATTTTTCCACCAATAACTCACCTTGTTTACATAGAAATATCATCCGATTGAATCATTGCTACCTGGTGCATTCTTTTACAATTTGGTTTTGCTCTGTTTCCAAGTAAACATAACGCTTAGTGTATATTTAAAGTAGGAAACCCACCTGGCCAGAAGTAAGATTTTACACGTGCGTTTATATAAAACTCAAAGAGGGGTTGCAAAAGCTTTGAGGCTCAAGAAGAGGTTGGAAAACATTATGAATGATGTCGTTCACAGAAGTTTTTCCATTTACTTCACATGCAATGGAAAGGACAGGGAACAAGTAGAGAAAAAAGGGAGACATGAAAAGAAGAGAAAAAGAAAACACCAGATAACATTTTACTTAAAGAAAAGCATAGCAAAATGTCAAAAACAAAAAGCAAAGTCTCTTTATCTCATGACAGTTTTCCAGAAAGAACTTGTTGCTGAATGTCATTAGCCTCTCAATGTTTGTCTGGGTAAGTGTCTCATGTTGGACATGGGAAATTCAACAGGTGAAATGTTCTTGTGATACTGCAGGTTGTCCACCATTGTTGCTGCAGACCAAATCCTGGTGCTTCACAGTGGACTGATCGTAGAGAGAGGGAGGTGAGGCGTGTGTTTGTGTTACACTTGAATGAATGTGTGTATCCTAAGTGCTTCCAAATTGGTTATCTTTGGATCAGAAACCCACAGGGTGGTTTTTGGTCCCTCTGATTTCCTTCTCGAAGCCAGAGGTCTTTATACACATATTTCCCCAGCGCACATGCAAACAGTCTCTGTGAGGATTTGTAGCTATTTTCTTTGACTTCCTTTCTTTTTCAACACCTTTTATAACCTAACCCTGAATCTAACCATTTTCAGTACTTACCTAACCTGCACTCAGTTCACACCTTAGTTCTCAACCTAATCCCAACCCTAAAAAAAAGCGATGACTAGGAAAATGTGATCACATTTTAATAAAAGCTCCTCACTTTGTGGGACAATTTCCAAATATGGTTGATTCTCCACAACATGACAACATTAACTGTATTTACCCTTATTTTGAGTAGGTAAATAAGGTAGTTTGCCAATGGAATGAGTATTTTTACTCTTAAAATAAGATATTTAGATAAAATGCACGTGAAATAAGACAATGCAATTGCATTTTCTTATTTTAAATGTAAATTGTCTTGTTCCATTGGCAAAATGTCTCTTTTATCGCCTTAATTCAAGAACAAATGCACTTATTTTAAGAAAAATTGACTTTTCTAGATTTGGATTTTTTCCAGTGAAAACACAAACATGTCTCCCTATCTTTGCAGGGCCTTTTCGTTGACTTCCATTCATTTCTACAGCCTAACCGTGACCTAAATGTAACAATTGCTACTTCATACCTAATCCCAACCTGAACTTAATTCACACCTTAGTCCTAAATGTGACCCCTGTCCCAAAAACAGCAATTCCCCTATATTGGGTCGAGGCATCAGGTCCCCACAAGGAGTAGTCAGTCCCCACAACCTGCTACTTTTCAAGAGAATGGGCCCCACAATGTATTAAACACAAGAACAGCCCCCCACACACATAAGATAACAACATCCACATTGTGAGTAGCTAATTGATTATTGGGGCATACAGTCCTTTGATACAGGAGCTGGATATGAAAACTTCCTCTTTCCCACACATGCATTCTAACAAAGGATAAGATCATTGAATAGATAAGAGCAGACATGAGTGGTGATTTGATCACTCAGAGGTGCTGCTGTCACTCCCTCCCACATGGCCCTGCAGGCATGTGCAGTGAAGACTGACCAAAAGCCATTCATCTTCTGATTGACACTGTGATGTAAACATAAACCCAAGACATTTAACCTCCGGTGTCAGAATACACTGGTTCTAACACAGGGTCTTGGAAAATATAACGGAGCAGAGACAGCATGAGGTTACATCCAATCCCCCAGGCTTTCTGCTTAGTTGCCTGAGTCTAAACTTAATAAATTTTCAAACCTCCAGCTCTTAGATGTTTCTGACATCAGGAGAAATATTAAATAAATAAACAAACACACACACACACACACACACACACACACACACACGTGTTTAAGTATTTGAGCATGCAATTTGTTTAATAAAGATGCAACAGACTTCAAAACCCATTCAATCACTTAATACACATATTTTTGGTATTTTCTTTTTTCTTTCTTTATTTTTTACAAGCTAATTTGAATCACTTTCAAAATGTTACCTATATCTCACCCATTATGGACTGCTTGTGTCTTACTTGACAAGTCTGTCACACACAGCACACTATTTCCAGGGGAGATGGAAAAAATAGGTGTAATGGTTTTAGGTGTAACAACATATCCATTTGTGGTGAAAGTGGGTTCCTTTGGGAAAGCAGATTAATAAAAAAGCAGTCAAACTGTTTTATTTTGGCTTATACGTATAAAGAGTTAAGGCCTCCCAGCTCAGCTCTGTGTTTTGGGGGACAGGAATCACATTGATCTGGGTCTTTGATTTACTTTGTATACTGTATTCCCTTTCTCTTTTTCTTATTGTGAACTTTAAGTATTGGTTTAGTTTCCTTTTTATTTCAGGTACTAGGTTTCACTTTGTTTACTGTGTAAAACCTCAAACCTGTTATTAGTTTTGGTCTTGCCATACTTAATTTTTTCTTGTTTACATTAGTGAGGGGTGTTCTCTTGATCTCTATTTTATTCTCGGCACTTTTTTATGTTTCTTAGTTTGGTTTCTTTCATCTCTTTCATGTCACTATGCCTGGTTCTGCTGAAGGCTTCTTGTAAAAAGGGAATGTTCCTCTCCACTGTCGCTACATCCATGTTTGGTTTGAAGGATTGCTGAAGAGCCAGTGAGTCGATGCACTCGGCTGATTTTTCTTTAGTTTTCTTTTCTAGAAAACTTTGAACCAATGATCATCCGGTTGAATTTTCTCTATAAAGGCCCTTGAGATGAGAGCGTTGCTCTTGTTCTCTTATGGTTATCCAGTCTTTGCAATCAGTCCAAATTGATTCATCTCATGCGTTGCTGTTGTGCCACCAATTAGCCAAATACGTTCATCTGTGCTCATGGTAAAGCTAGGAAAATGGGTGGAGCTGGCTGAGTGGCTAGGATACAGGGGAAATCTGACTGAGGAAAGGGAGGACTGGTTCACTGATGGGTTCTGGCTCGGGGACTGGCCCGCTAATGAGCTCTGGCCCGCTAATAGGCTCGAGTTCTTGGACTGGCATGCTAGAGGCTTCTGGCTCGGAAACTGGCCCGCTAAAGGGCTCTGGCTCGGGGACTGGCCCACTTAAGGGCTTTGGCTCGGGGACTGACCCGCTGGAGAGGAAGTGGAGGCGTCAGGCTAACCCGCTGAAGAGGAAGTGGAGGCATCACACTAACCCACTGGAGAGGAAGTGGAGGCGTCAGGCTAACATGCCAGAGAGTGAGTAGCAACGTCAGGCGGTGCCACTGGAGAGGAAGTGGCCTTCTTCCCCCGGCGGCGGCGCTTGCACCTGGAGGAAGCAGATGGCAGGGGGGGACCAAAAGCTGGAGCTTGTGGAGGAACAGGGTCGGAGGGGAATGACAGCAGAGTTGGAAGGTGACCGAGTGATGGTTTTGGTGGTGGAGGTCTATTGAGTAGCTGAGAGAAGGCATCCTGTATGTTCTACTCAGCAAAGGCTATGTAACCTGCCTGAAGGAAGAAGGCTTGGAGTTCTGGATACATTTGAAGTATTTTCTTTACCTCTTCTGTAGCACTCACCTGCTTCCAAGGTGGAGTTATTATAGACATGTTATTGAGTTTGCCTCTTAAGTGTTTTAAAAAGTCACTTGCTTTATCCTTACCAAAATGCAGAGGCAGGGAGGCAGAGGTGAGTTCTTGTAGTTTTAATGGAGTGTTCACAAGCAACTGAGGTAGAAATCCAAAAATCCAACATGCAAATGTAAAACAAACCAGAACCATGGAGACATCAGGGGAAGCAAGCATGAGGAGCCGGTGAAAGACGAGGAACCAGCACCGAGGAACTGCACAGGGAGAGAATTTATGGCTGACTGAACAAAGACAGAACTAAAGAGCTGATCGGGAGCAGGTGTGGACAGAGGCTTCTAGAAAGGAGCTAGGGAAAAGGGGACCAACACAAGAGGGCAACAAAGGGCAACAAAGAAAAACCTAAGAACACAGAAAACACAACAAAATAGGAATTAAACCAATAAAACTAGAAAAAAAGATTAATCAATCTGAAACTGAAAACTCAAAGAAAGCTTAACAGAACCAAGGCTGTGACAGTTGTATTGTTAAGATTTTAACGACTGGCTGTTTTAAGAGCCTTGTTTTGAGTCACATCTATCGTTATCTGATGTGATTCTGTGATTCTGTGATTTCCTTTGATTCTATTGGCAACATTTTTGAAATCTTGCTCTGCCTGCTCCTTCCCGGACTAATTTGCTTGTATGCATGCATAAATTAGTCTGCTTGGCAAGGCTAGCCTTTAATACCTTCATTGTTGAATATTTGAAGGTGCATAAAGAAGGTCAACGTAGCCTCTAGATATGGGGATTTTCCTGACACTTACTTACTTGTACCCTTTAGTTATATTCACATTTTGTAAAAACATTATAGATTAATACGAATCTCTTCAAATAGCTTCATTCAGGGAAGCGGTACAGTAGAAATCATCACAATGTTATGCACACAACATGGACAATGAAAATGTCAAGTTTGTAGCAGTATCAATGATGATTTCAGAAAATGCTCGTATTAGTATAAACTGTGCTTGTGCCTTTATAGCAGAATTCTGACTTGATAGAACATCCCCCCTAAAAAAATGACATAACCAAAACAAAGCATGTGGTAGATTTGGTTAAAGTGGGTGAAAAAAACATAAAGATTCCAAGTAACTGGTTAACTTCGACCGAAAATCTCCAGCTGTGTGTAAAAGGGCAAAGCATCTCACAAATGAATAGCCTTACCACAGTTTATGTGGTCACCTGGTGAAGGTGCTGGAGAAGACATATTCTATGACGTCTGGTAAATTTCAAAGATGAGTTGGGAAATATTGTTGCATGGGAAGTCAAGAAGAGGGATGTTGAAAGACTCCTTACCAAAAAAACTGAATGCTGAAGTAAAATTGAGCTTAATCAAGATATTATTTTAACATTGTGTACACTTTTGATTGGTTAAATGTTTGTTTTTACTTTGCAGCAGATTTTATTTTTTTAAATCGAGGGAATAAGAGTCTGACTATCTCTGTCACAAAAAAGCTACAACTTCAAAAGTTTGTCAGTGTGACTATTTCAACAGTAATAAAAAGTAATGATAATAATAAATTTAATTCATTCGATAATGGCCCTCTAAAAGGAAAGGCGAGAAAAAGAAAATCACATATGCTTACATTTCCATAGAAGTATTTATAGACATTAAGTGATCACACATAATTTAGAGAACCTCTTGGATAACTTCTCTGCACTTCACCTCTTGGCCCCTCTTTATTTCCCATCTTCACTGGCTCCAGTGCACTCTTACCTCTCGCTCCCCACGGTCTCTGTTTTCCTCCATCTGTCTCTTTTGCACTAACCTGTTCTACCAAATGCCCTCTCTCTCTGTAGCCTCTATTTCTGACCCTCTCTGGCTCCTTCTGTCTGGCACTCCAGACAGTAACACGCTTGTGCTTTTATTAATTCATAGTAAAGTTGGTTCAAGTCTTCAGGCAGAATTTTATACAGCTCAACTTCGTTCTTAAAGCTGCACTGGTGTCATAAAATATTATAAATGACCTATCGACTCTCCCACTTACCCTCTTTTTAATCAAGCTTTACCTTGGTATCAGATTGTTTGGTTAATATGAAACACATTTAAAGCTCTACTCAGACATCATCTAGAGTGCAGGATTTTTAAACAATGCGTCATACCATACTTAGTCATGCTTGTTACAACAGTTTATCTAGTTTGATTTGTTTCTTTTCTTTCTGTGTTCTTTGCAGACATGAGGAGCTGTTAAGACAGGAAGGTCTGTATGCAGCCATGTGGAGGAAACAGCAGAAAGGTCCTGGCCTGCAAATAGAGACACAGAACAACAACTGCTCTCAGGATGATGTAGGAACTGAACATCATATGTAACGCTTTCAATCCTGTCAGGATCAACATGAAAGTAAATGTTTAAAATGCAGCTATGACTTTTTAAGTGCACATGAAGGCCTTATCTCCCCACTTTCAATGGTTTGGGTATTTTTGACCTAAAAGAAATACACGTGCCAATCTAAATCAGTTTAGCTACGTCCACACAGCAGCCTGAAGCAGGGCCACTGGAAGTAATTTTGTTTTTTTTCTGGACAAAAGACCTGAGAGCCTAAAGGCCTATTTAAAATGCAATAGATAAAAATTTAACACTGTGCAGGAAATTTAAAACTGGATGTTGGGTTGGTGCAAATGCCGTCAGAGGCAGTCGGTCTCCTCACTTTGGCTGCTCTCCGTTGTCATGGTTGCAGTACTAGTTTTCCTCTTAACTGTTGCAGGTTTCCAAAAAAAAAAAATCTGAAATGCATTTCTGTGCTGTAATTCCTCCTTATTTACATACGGTACATTATACTATGTAAATCTACTAGTCTTCTGCCACGAGCGGGATACCTCTTTACTCAGCGTCCACCAGCTTGCTTGGTGTTGCTATGACAAAATAACTTCTGCACTTGTGTTCATTAGGCCTCAAAATAATTAAATTAAAATCCAAATAGATGTAATAGTAAAATAAAAACAGTCAAAATCATTTCCCAAAATATTCATAAGAAATGTATAAGTTGTGCAAAGTATTTTTAATACATTTTGAATAAATCTCCATCTCACCACTGGGGATGCCCCCACTTCCACCGGCCATAGCCTGAAGTGACCCAAATCTGATTTGTTTTTTTGCCCATATGCGACCTGTATCTGATCCAATCTCAACTACACAGGTCTGATTTTGTCCAATGCGACTCAGCCTATTTGGCGCTGTGGTCCTGAATCCGATATGAATCTGATCTTTTCAAATGCGACCTGTGTCTGAATGGCCATGTCGCATTCATCCAACCTGTACAGCATTAATACTCGACAAAGGTCCCTATTTTGCATCTTGCTATGCAGAAGAGGCAAGAAAAGCAACAACCATGGCGGACGATGATTCTGATCTTTATTTTTAACCCTCTTGAAAAGATTGAGTTTTAATGCACTGGCTGAGGTTTCGAAAGGAAGGTAGGATTACAAGATGCTCTCCAGCACTACTATCCATGTTTACTATCATAAACACAGAACACGTTCGCTTGTGAAGTTGTGCATCCTCTACTGCTTATGCGGGAAACTTAAGTTTTATGAATGCACACAGGAAATCACATACAAGTTACATGTACTGTATTTGGAAATGTTAATAACAACCCAAAATAATTGGATTCCACAAAAGAAAATCGGAATTGAGCTTTAATACCTGCAGTGTGAACGTAGCCTTTGATTCAGACTCCGATTCTATTACGTCAGAGATGGTTCATGTGACGATTCACCCACTATATTTTCCACAGAAGGTCATTCTCGTGCACTAAATCGGCGTTTTATTTATTTTAGACATCCGTTCCTGTTGAACAGGAGATTTTATTTTTACAGTTTCCCCACATAGTTGTTTGGAATGAAGGATTTCTGCAAAGATACATATTTCAGGCCAAGAGTTGGACTTTCTAGATACCTTTGAATCAAATTGGAACCTTAGGTTGGATTTCAAATGTTTAGAACTGAATTTAAATAGATGCTATTGGATTAAATATATAGGATTTAATTTAATATAGCAGGTAACTATCTGATTAACAAAAAATCAATAAATTACAATTTAGTTAAAAATATACCAACTGCTGATTTTTATATATTTTTAATTGTTCGGACTGTTAAAAAAAAAAAAAAAATCAAACTCTCTGAACATCTCCTCCTTCATCACTATAGACCAAGCTGATAAAGTATGTTGTTTGGGTAAAAACAATCTGGATGAACTAAATGGGCTGGGGTCAAAGGTCATTGTTGTAAGTAAATCTATATGCCAGAGGGTGAAGCAATGACGGATGAAGCAATTGTTTGATCTGAGCTTTGTCAAATTAGCAGTCAAGACCTTCTCTGTGGGTAAAGTTTTTTTTTTTATGAAAATAAAATACATTTCTATAACAAAATAGTTGGACTTTGTTTTTTTTGTTTTTTTGATTTTTTAATCAAATTATTGGATAAGAGTGGTCAGTGATAAATGTAGGTTTGTTACTTGAATGGGCAACAAATATACATTTTCTTCTCATCACAGAAACCTGTTTTATCTTGCCACAGGGGGCTCTCTTCATGGATTAAAAAATGGTAATGATTTACTCTTCTTCCTGAAGTTCAGTAAAGGGTCAGAAACTGATGGACAAAAAGGCCAAGATTACAATTTCTGCTAAAGTTAATCTCAAAGATATTCTGTCAAGTTAATTTAGGATTCTGGAGGCCAATCAATTTAAACACTAAGGGCCTAAAATATTTGCTGGTCTTGAAACGGGTGCAAACATGTTTGTATGTGCAAAGCAGATATTCAAGGAAGCTGTAAAGTGATTTTGTTTGCAAGTCAGCAGGCACCGTTCATCAATATGCAGTTCATAGTCAAATGATCAACCTCCACAAATTCAAGGTTGAGGATATGCATATGTAAAGATTCAACATGTGCAAAAAACCTAATCTTGGTTTAGGTTGTTGGATAGGGGCGTGAAGAAAGCCATCTATGTTAACAAAGAAAAAGCAACCTTAAACAGAGGGGGTGGACTCAGGTTCCAGCTTTCAATAATCTACAATGCAGCAATGAGTTAATCCTTTCCGGTTATCATCGCAGACCCACCCCCTGTTCAGGAGAGCGGAAGACCTCGTCTATTCAGCCAGGCCAAAAATCACCTTTAACGAACGACTTTTCAGAAACCTAGATGGGTATGGGGCATTGCAGTCTAACATAAGAAACCAAACGACCCCCATTCCAAATGGGTGGACCCGTTCGTCTGTTCCAATTTGCATGTTTTCTAAACAACAACAAGGTTTTGTTGGGCTACTGTATAAAACCTGGAACTCAACGCTATTCCTGACATTTGGTTTGAAAAAGCTTCCTGGATGGGAAGGCAAACGTCTTCAAACTTGGGAACAAAGTCCAGTGGATTATTTTTAATTTTCTTTTTTTGGAATGACTGTGACCTGGATGACTGAGAATCTTCACCACATAGATTACCTATAAAACACCCAACACCTAATATTCTCTGTCACAAACTTTAAACTTGACACCATGGGCAACTGCAGTTGTCCTTCCAACTACAGAACCCAGACTCATTTATCTGAATCCTCTCTTTCTTTTCATGCCTATCCAACACTTTGCATTGCAATTTGAGGTGTATGACTCAGATGCAGCTGCTTAGCAGTGGAAACCCTTCCATGAATATGTCCACCCATTGCTCCTGAGTTTATCTGAGGTCTGGATGTCGCTGTTGTTTCTGCAGAAACTCCACCAAACGTTTCGTTGCAAATGGACCTCTTCCAGCCGAGGAGACTGAGGTCGTTTTGAAGTGCAGGGGGTGCTCCTAAAGACCTTCTACAGTATGACTCTGTTGTGCCATCAGCCATCTTCTAAGGAGCTGTCTGTTGGAGCAGTGGCTTATCTGTTGCTGAGAGAAAGCGGCTGGATCAGCTGATCAGGAAGGCCAGCTCTGTGACTGGATGCCCTCTGGACTCATTGCAGGAGGTGGGAAACAAAAGGACCCTAACTAAATTAATATCTCTGTTGGATGTTTCCCACCCCATGCACGAAGCTGTTGCACTGGAGTAACTGGAGAACACCTTCAGTGACAGACTGCTACACCCTAAATGCACCAGGGAGCGTTATCACAGATCCTTCCTCCCAGCATCTGTAAGACTTTATAACCATCATTGTTCCCAAATAAGTTGCTACATGCATGCTGATTTTGCAGTTTCTATCTTAATCAGTAAAATAACATGCTGTCATTTTGCACATCTCTGATGTTGCTGCTAAATAGCCATTAATGTAAAAATGTCCATAGCTGTATATTTGTTATTTATTCTCCAGGTGCACAGTTTTATATTGTTAAAAAACTTTACAGTATTTCACTGTTTATCTTTTAACTCTTCACTATTATGTTATTCTTATACATTTTTCTAAGGTCCACAACTGTGTGACCATTTTTTCTATAATCTTTTTGCTGCTGTAAACACCAGAAATTCCCCAATGTGGGACAATAAATGGATTTTCTATTCTATTCTATTCTATTCTATTCTATTCTATTCTATTCTATTCTATTCTATTCTATGGTTGCTATCCTGTCACTGTGCTACTCTAAAATTTGCTGAGATCCTGTCAGCGACCCATGTTTGTAGAGCCATTCTGAAGGCCTAAGTGCTGGATTTTATACACCTGCAGTTATGGATATGTTTCCTACACCAACAATCATTTGAGATGTAAACCCAGCAGTATTAGCAATATAGTGTGTACCCTACTATGATGTTAGAATCTTTAGGTTTCATTCAGAAGTATTTTACGCTGTCATTATTTAAACTTTAACTAATAAAAAACTATTTTTATTTTGACGAAATGTATATAAACCTCACTATTGTACTTCTGAAATAATTGAGCAAGTTACGGAATCAGACTACATCCTAAGGTTAACCAGTCCTGGTATTGGGTAAGCTGTTGCTGAGGTGGTCAGCCAGTGGAAGGTCTGGAGGTTTAATCCACTACCTCTGCATGTGCAAAGTTGCCCTGGAGCAAGACACTGAAATGGTCATGAATGCTTTGGATCTGTGTTCATTTAGACTGTTGTTTAAGGGTACAAAGCAGACAAGAAGTCTCCAGTTTAATCACTTTATTGATTTTTACTTGGTTATTTATTGCATGCAGCTGGAAACATTTCATCTAATTTACAAGTCACACACTCTGCACTGATGATCACGGAAACGGAAATCTGGACCTCATTGTCTTTGTTCTGCTTTTAGAAGTTTTTCTTCCTTTCATCATTCTCTATTTTTTCATTGAACAAAACATCCAGTGTTACATTTCTACAACACATCTGTGCAACATAGCAAGGAGAAAAGACAACAGGATGTGCTCAATGGGCTAACGTTTTACACTTAGACAATGTCACTGGACAAAACATGATGCATATTATTAGTGTGAAGAACAGCATAATGTGTTTTTGAAATAATCTGATTAAATGTCAAACCTACTGTTCTACAGGAGGGTCTATTGTTCAGCTGTTATAACTGCAGCAATAGTTTGTCATTCTTCATCATTATGTCCAACTGGACCCTCCTAACTCCATGTGGTTTGAAACCTTTGCTTGTTTTTTGAGTTGTGTTGGATTAAAACATTTCCAGATCAATAAAAGTTAGATCATTTCTTTGTTCAGATTATAACAGAAACTTAAAAAGGTCGAAGAGATTTGGTGCCATGCGTACTAAACAGCTTCCATCATGCCCTGATGTAAAATGAAACCACGGGTTGCTATTAAGGCAGTCCATGATCTGATGAATTCACCTTTCATACTGACAGAAAAGTTGGCTTCCAGCAAAAAAAAAAAAAAAAATCTCAACTAAAAGAAAAAACTTGACACTAAACATATTCTCTGCATGTTTTACAGCATTTACAGCAAAATATTTCTGGCTGATTTGACATAAGAGGTTGGGCCCAACATGGAAATAGCTCCTCCCATTTCAGCTTTGTTGTAAACCTGCATTTTATTATTTATAAATTAGATCTTTCCAAATAAATTAAACTAATGCTCAAAAAACATTTCTGCATGCCCAAACCCGAAAATCTGACATGCGGTAGTTTATTGTTTTGCAGCTGGAAAGTAAGGTTTCTAACAGATGTCACAATGATGAACAGTTATTAGTTGGTAAAATAAGGATATAAATAATATCTTCCGAACCTTTATGGAAAACAGCAATTGATGCTGAGCTACAGTCAACAGTAAAATCATTTTTTTTATGATAAATTATCAAGAACTCACTTCATAGTTATCAAGGGAATTTATCTAAGATGTTTTTTTATTATATGCTTCTACTGTAGGTTGATCAATTGGCTGTTAGTGGAGTGAATATAACCCTGTTAGAATTAATACCGACAAACTACAGCATAATTAAAGAAACCCAAGCTGCTCATCAACAAGAAGATCCTGGGTTTAAATCACTGCCAGGGTCTTGGTTAATGGAGCTTCTATGTTTTCCCAGTGAGAACAAAGAGAACATGTCCGACAATCCAAACACATAATAGTTACAGTAGCAGTCATTCAAAATGGCCGTTCCCAGTCAAACGCCAGCCGAATGGCAGCCCACTTCCCTCCAAATTCCAGCGAAATCTCCTCCAACTTCCGGTCACTGGAGTGACCCCCTCTTCCATATTTTTTCACTCTGACTCCAACCTTTCACTGAATTACAGGGTCTGACCAGAAGATAACGCTTCTCTTTAGATCTTAATGTCCACAAATCATGACAGAAAGAATATTTTAGTGCAAATATTGCTGTTTAAAAAGGAGTTGTAGGGGACCAGCCAAGGAAAGTGGGAAAATGTTGAATGGCTACTACTGTAGATTGACATACCACTGCATGTTCTTCAGTCAGAGACGGGGCATTGTTATTTCTACTGAGTGTCGCTGTGTTGTCTTGTGATAGGCTCGTCACCTAATCAAGGTGTACCATCTCGCAACGACTGGTAGCTAAAGAACGAGCCGCGCAGGATCTAGAGGTATGATAGCTGTGCTAACGGCGAAGTGTTAGGCACTATGAGAGAGAATAAGGGAAATTTCTGACATTAGCTCGATTATATAGACATAAATAATCAGAATCAGGGACTGATCAGAATAAAAATGTCTCATGTAAACATTTCCAGTTGGAATATTTAATGATTAGACTTGGCAAGATTAGAATTATCATAATACAACTGAGAGGGGTGGTTTATGCACATTGACAAGCTGATTGACATGCATATAAACTCTTGACATGATTAAGTCCTTCTAAATAAAGCTGGGTACACATGTGCGTCGCACACCAGTGGGATGTATTGCCGCCATCAGTGGGTAGTCGCTCTGGCTCACTGTTATCACCATGTCCTGATTAGCTTGTTTACATTACACCTTTTTAGTCCGATCCACTGTATATTCTAAATACTTCTGTCCATATAAAAGGTATAATCAGATACATTATATTTTAAATCAGTTGTAACATTTTTTTGCTTGTAAGCATAGCTTCTGTTAGAGCGGAAGAAAAATAAGTGTCTATTGTGAGCTTAAAAAAACCACTAGCTATGTGTGAGAACTTTGTTAATGTAATCCTGAAGTATTTTTATCCTGAATTATCCTTGATTTAATTCTATTTTTTCTCAGGGAACAGCAGTAGTGGAAAAAAGACATTAAAAAAGTGCAAAGTAATTAGACTTGTATGCATGATTCACATGCTTTTGCACAACAACATTTAAATATACGTAGTCATGTGGAGATCAAAGCAGCTTCAGAGGGAATTTAAGACTTATTGTTTCAAAGTATGATAGAAGCAAACTGGTTTAAAGAGGTGGAGCAAAGATTAAAATTCATCCTACAATTACTGTCAACTTTGGTAACTTTGAAGAGGAAATGAGACACCCTCTGCTAGGAATTGTTGTGAAAATTGGTTCTTGGCCACGAAGAGGAAAATATCAGACTCAGGACACTGTAAACAAAAAACAGCAGAAACTGGTGCAATATCTCTAATGTCATAAGTAAGGCCCAGCCTGGAAAAGAGCAGTCATTAACTGCAGTTGATGCAGATGTACTCATTTAAGTGAAAATTCAACTTACATGCTGCAAAATGTACCTCACCAAACCTTGTGTTGTCTTTTCCATTTCATATCTAAACACTCCTTTATTGCAGATCTTCATGTGTGTAACACTAAATTCTGTCTGGCTCTTCAGTACAGAAGGCCACCCATGGGGTGTTTGTTTGTCATCAGCCACAAAGTGCTATCCCATTCTAAACAGAAGAAAAAGAACAACAAGGAAGAAGAGGCTGTGGGCGTTTGAAACCCTTAGGTCCAGAGAGCAGATTGAGGAGCTTTCTCTATAACTATGCTGCTATAGCCTTATGCCCAGATTCCTTATTCTCCGCACCTATCCGTGTCAGGTCAGTTGCAGACCGCCTCTGTGCGAAAGCAATGTAAACTGTATCTGCTGTAACGCAGCTTAACTTCACTACAAGTTATTTGAGTTCAGAAGATGGCATTTGTGAGAGGACCAGGCAGAGCCAAGCAGACTGGAGAGAACAGAAAATCTGAGTAGCTCAGTATTTTGACGATGAAGTATGGAGAGCACGGCGGTGGACGCAACTATGCAGTTGCTCTGTCTGACATATGTAATCGGAGAAAAACCAGAGGATGGGAAATTTTGGGGTTAGGCTGCTGGAGGACATGGGGACAACTTTTCATCATTCTGCTTCATTCTGTCTCTGTTCTCCAATTCTGTTGTATTTGTTAAGTCAACCACTTGCTTTATGTACTCTCTGCTTTATCTCGTCCTTGTAACCTTATCTGGTCTGGTCCTGTTTGGCTGTAACTCCGTCCTTGAGGAGACTATTAGCTGGGTTGCTGCCACCAACACCTAGAATTATTGATGATAGAGCTGAACCTGTTTTTTCAGTGGCTTTTGGCTCTGCTTTTACTGTGACTAACTGTATGTGTATTCTTTCATCCATTTGGGCAAGAAAACTGGTTCAGAGCTCAGTTTAAACAAAAATAGTACTAGCTTTTTCTTCATTTCCAAATGGTCCAGATTTTATTGGCAATACATGCAATCACCACTGCTCATTATGGTCGAAGTTAACTTTAGCTGTGTTGAGCATACGATATTCCAAAGGGGTGCACTGCACTTGTCTTTGCTTGCCACAGCGATGAATCCCCCCTGGCATTACGTGAACCATTAAAAATAAGGAGGTTTAGAGTGCAGCAAAGTATGTGTCACATCCTGAAAGGGCCATAAGTGTCCAGTGATATATTCCTGTCTGTAATTGTTACACTTATTAAACAGCAGAAAAGCTGTGCGCTCCCAGTTTACAGCCTAAAACAGACCACTATTGTTAATGATTAGGTTGTGTATACTACTGGATGATTAACAATGTTATCTGAACCAATACAACCTGTAGAATCTACACACTCATGTTACTAAACTTACAATCAACAATTGAGTACTTCATGGTATATATTATTGTGTAAAGGTTGTGCTTTGTTCTTTTGCTGTTTTTTGTGTACAGACGTTTATATAGTGAAGAGAAATAAGGTGAATGCTTTAAAACCCCTGCTAAGAATCTAAAATGTTTAGAACATTTTAAAGATTGTTTTTGTAAGATCAATTAGCCAAGGTCACAAAAAAAATTGTGTTGTGTTTTGCAAAAGAAGTAAGAAAAATATGAGAAATCAGAATGAAGGCATGGTGGCAAGTAGAAGAATTCAAACAATGTGGATTGCATTCAGAAAAGGAAAATAAGATTAAAATACGATCCTGAAAGGAAACTGGTGTGGGGAGGAAAATAGGCTTACGACAGGATCTTAAAGTGCTCAGGAGATGTGTTGTACACTCACAAACAAATACTTTGACCATAAAGTAAACCCAGTGCTGGCCCTTGAGATAGACTGTCCTTTTGCTGAACTCATGGACACACACTTAAACACATACACACACATAGAAGTCACATGGTGTTCAGGACATCCCACTGAGACGGTGTGCATTCACAGTAGACTTAATTCATAAAATAAACACACAGCAGTGTCTAACACAGTAAACTGAAGTTGCAACACACTAGAGCCCCACCCTCAAACCCACCCCCAGTCACAAGCAGTGGAAGAAATTCACGGCTGGAGTTAATACATCTGCGCCTGTCCTTTCTGGATAAGTCTTTGTTGGTCTCACTCAGTTGGTCCTCCCATGTTTCTGGTACCACAGAGCAGTTGGCAGGTTCTGGCAACCCTGATACTCCCGCCGCATTTCACTGTCTGTAAGAGGAGGGGTGGCATTGCATGGCGCTCCTGCCAACGTCACATTTAAAAGGCCAGCCCATGGCTCCAAGAGGTGAGACATTCCATCAATCTAGAAAAAACAGAAAAATGGTGTAAGAGAAGAGATCTGATGAAGCATCAAAAGACCAAGAAAAATCCAAAACAAAATGCTGGTAAATGAAAACTTACCTTCTCCAAGTGGTCTAATAGGCATGTAGAAGCAGTTATAGAGGACCAGCTGCTATCATCCCAGCCAGGGAATAGTCTGTGGTTCTGATAAGTCTGGATCTGTCTGGACTGATGCTGGATCAGGACCACATTGTGGTGCTTCTGGGAACTCCTTAGCCTCTTGGACAGGACTCCACTATAGCTCTGATCTACAAACAGGAGGACACGAACTGCCCTGCAGCCGGCCAGATCTGCCAGCAGCTCACTCACTGAGTAGCGTTCCTTTAGGTCAGCCTGCGCAGAGAGAAAATGGATTTTGGAAAAACAACCAGAATTGAAACCTCAACAAAGGTTAATAAAAACACCAAGAAGACAAAATGGTTAGAGTCTACCATAAGAGGAGACGTTGGCATCTCAATCAGAACTCTCATCATATAAAATAATTTTTTTTAGAGTCCTAAAGAATGTAATCACTATAGATGCAAAAAGATTTTTCCTTTCTAAACCCATGACATTATCGGCAGAGGGTTAGGAAAAATGCTTGAAGACAACAAGAGGGGCATTCTCTATAACGTAATTCCACAGCAGAGATTTAATCAACTCCTCCTCTGTAGTGCCCCCTCTGTTAGTCTCATCATTAGTCATTTATAATACCTGACAAAAGTGAGCAAACTCCTAATTATCTTGTTATATGTTTATCTCTTTTCAAAGGTACAACACTGAAAATGTTAAACTATGGCGCAATGTAAATTAATCTGTGTGCATCGTGTGTAATTTAAGTGTATTTTTCTGTCCTTTCAAAATAACCAAACAACCCCCATTTCAAAGGGGGTTGTTTGGTCCATTTCAATTTGCATGTTTTCTTAGCCAAAAACAAGGCTTTGCTTTTGGTCAACTTTATGAAATCTCGAACTCAATGCTATTTCTGACATTTTGAATAGAAAAAGCTCCCTGGATGGGAAGCGAAACGTCTTCAAACTTGTAAATAAAGTCCAGTGGATTGTTTTTTTCTACTTTTTTGGAAAATCTAAATGCATGCATTATCAAATAAAGTACAGCTCTAAGTGAAAATGTCTAAATTGTGCCCAAGTAGGCATTTCCCCTGATTTATCTTTAGTGGTAGATTAGGTGTCATCTTTCTAATTTTCTCTCATACTAGTTACTGGAAGTTTAACATGGCCAAGAACTCTCTGATAATGTTGCGGAAAAATTGGTTGCTCTAGATAAAGATGGTCTAAGCTATGAGATGATTGCCTTAACCCTGAAACTGATGATCAAGTCCCAGTGCTGTATCTGGTGTTTGTCACA
>NW_015150852.1:172273-173609 GCF_000732505.1 Cyprinodon variegatus
TTTATAATTTTTATTTTTTTAACGATTAAAGCAAACTCAATAAATCACCGTGAACATATTAGTTTTAGGTATAGATAACGAACCATTATCTGACCAGACTTTTCCTTTAACAGAAAAGGTTCCACGCAGTACTGGCCTCACCCTCGTCAACCAAATAAGCTGCATACATGTGCTAGTGGTTCTATTAGGATCTAAATTATATTAGTGATGCCAAATTTAATGCAGCATTTGCAGGGATGTGCAGAAACCATCAATCCCAACATTAACTTATGTACTAAAGCTGAGTGTCATTACTTCCTAGGCAGCAGTCCAGCATTCCAACAAGATAACAACCCCAAGCTCACCTGTAAGACAACTACTGCCTACCTAAAGGATCTAATGGCAAAGGTGCTACTCTGGCCAAGCATGTCTCCAGACATAAACTTGTATGAGTGACTAGAAGGTGTCTAACGTCCAGCAGCTTTTGATGCTGACATGAAAGAGGATTCCATAGGCCGACTGTGAAGCTCTATTGAATTCTGAATCCTTATTCTTTAATGATATCTGCTTTCTTATAGTAAATAACCTGCTTGGGCATCTCATAGTCATACTTTACAATGGTGATAAATTAGTGTAACTGTGTTTTGTTTGTGTGTTCCTCTTACGATGCCATTCAGGTTGGCGTCCCACAACAGCATGGTTCCATCAGTGCGCGTTGGTGAGTTCAGGTACAGAACCAGAGTGTCGGCACAGTGCTGCTTCCGGCAAATGTATGACACATGGTTACGGATCACCGCTTTCTCTGTTGCTGAGTACACACCCTCTAAATCTTCTGCACACATAGAAGAACAGAAAAAGAGGTGGTAAATCAGGTCTTAGTCATCTGTTGGTTTGGCTTTGGTGGTAGAATGGAAAATACCTTTATTGTCCCACAATGGGGAAATACTGGTGTTTACAGCAGCAAAAAGATTTTAGAAAAAAATCTCACACAAATGTGGTGGTTAAGTGGGTTCAAATGTATAGTTTTTCTGTTTTTTGTGTGTGTTTTTTTTAGTTTAGTGCTAATATCTATTATGGTCATACATTTCAAATGCATGAACAGTTTGGTTTTGTTTTTTCATTACAAAGAAGTCCAGAAAATTCAATCTGCACCCTTTCACTTGTAAACTCTACAGGATCCACTTTGATTTCCATCAGCTAACTTACTGATTGAATGATCTGCTCGGCTCTCGATTCGGTGAAATTGGTGCGGCATGTAGTAAAAATATAACAACCAATTATCTTATAGAAGAGGGCCGTGCTTCTTGGATGTTTCAGAAATGCACAATGAATTACCCACTGGTACTGCTGTAGATGA
>NW_015150852.1:174777-182899 GCF_000732505.1 Cyprinodon variegatus
CCTTAAAGCAGGGGTTAAAGCAAAAATTATTAATTTCACTGAGAAAATAATCAAAAACTCCATAAACGGCAAGTAATGCAAAAGACAGCAACTTACATCATTACATTTACTTCACACCTGTACATTAACTCCACTGGCTCACTGTTTCATTCAATATAAATCAATACTACGGACATACAAGGGCAACCACAGCCTATTCCTTTTGTAAATTTCTGACTTTCATAGCTATTCAAGTGAATGCAAATTCAAATTTATGTCTGGTTCCGGCTGCTTGCGAGTATCTGCAAAAATCTATCTGGAATATAACACTTTGATTGATTGATAGGTTGGTCTTTTTTAACATGGCGATGCAGCGGTGCTGAACTACTGAGTTGTCATTCTGCTCCTTAAATCATGCTTTAGTCATAAAGGGTCTTATAAAAAGGATACATTTTAAGATATTTTTCTTTTAAATAAGTATTTTTTTCTTGAATTGAGGAGGTAAGTGAGACACTTTGCCAATGGAACAAGAAAATCTACTTTTAAAATAAGAAAAAATAACTGCATTGTCTTATTTCAAATGCATATTATCTAATTATCTTGTTTTAAGAGTAAAAATACTAATTCCATTGGCAAACAATCTTATTTACCAGCTCAAATTAAGAGTAAATTCCCTTAATTTAAGATTTTTTGTACTTATTTTTAGATCGTTTTTGCAGTGTATATGTTTTTTTTTTTTCAGCTTTATGATGTATTATTCGACTGAGATGACTTATATACCAGTGCAGCTTTTTATTTAAAAAACATGGGAGTAGAAAGCTTTAAATTGTATATCTTAATTAATGTTTTTTAGAGATGTTTCCTAGACTATCTAATTATTATATTTAATGTAATCTTGAAGTTTAACATATCAAACGTGGACTTTATAAGGTTTTAGAGTTATCTAATTTTAACTATATTAGTAAAAATCCATTGCCACACATTTCCCCGATGACATAATATATCAAACATGGTTCAAGCCAAAATGAAGCCAACATTTCAAAAGGACAAAATATTTACAAAAAACAAAGGATTTTTAATATTAATGAACCGAAAAAAATTTTTGTTACAGAAATAAATTCTGTGAGATTCCAGGAACATGGATGTTGTTTTACATTTAATGTTTATTAGGAAACATACTTTTATTATATTCTAGAATTGCACTGCTTTGCTGGCTGCATATTGGAATAGCTAAGGTAGCTTGATTCTGATATTCATTTTTAACAGAACTATTGTTGGATCAAAGTTTCATTTTTCCAATGATTTTTCTTCTCTGATGTTTGATGTTGTGCAACTAGAAGGATTTCACCAGAATTTTATTTTATATTTTTCATTTTTAGTAATTTGTGATAATATACAACCATAGCGAATTGTTTTTTACACCAAGGAGCAACTCATTAAGGTCTCTAAAGCTAAAATAATACTTCAAATACTTTTGTAAGAACCAGCTGAATTGAAAGGAAGGTGGTGAGCATACAGAACAAGAAAATGGAGAAGAGAGAGGAGCAGGAAATTCAAGCCATCTCTTTCATTAATTATTATAGGCAATTTACAATATTTAGGAAACAAGTTAGGAGAACTGCAAAGCCTAGCTTAGACCCAGCCAGAATATCAGCAAAGCAGTCTTTAGTGTTTTACGGAAACATGGCTGCGGGACCTTTTCCTCGACCAGGAGTAGCCCAAGCCTTCATGAGGCCCTAAGCAAAATTTGATTTTGGGGCCCTCTATTTCTGCCAAAAATATCTAGTCCTNGCCCAAGCCTTCATGAGGCCCTAAGCAAAATTTGATTTTGGGGCCCTCTATTTCTGCCAAAAATATCTAGTCCTGCAATTAACAGTCTGATGATGAGATTATTAACACACCTAATATAAAATAACAGACAGTGGTGTTCACAGTCTCCTGTTACTGCGCACCACCTAAAATGTATTTATTTACAATAAACGCATCATGTGGCTTATTTTTTCAACTGTCATAGTTGTGTCAGAATTAGAAATGAAACTTTATCTTCTGTTTACAGGCAATATTGTATGGCTTGTTGCCATATATATGTGTGTGTACCATATTTAGGAATAGGAATAAGTTGTGCTATAGCTAAAGTTCACATACTGCTCACACTTCTATAGAAGTAGTGTTATAAAGAAATTTCAGGAAATCTCTGGGGTTTCCAAAAAAAAAAAAGTTGAAATATAACTCTCAAAAAATACGATGGTTGAGTCACCTAAACTGTTGGATTGTAAACCATAAAAAATGTGTTTTGTGCTTATATAATTATTCATTCAATTATTGAGGAGCAAAAATAGTTTTCTAATTAAAAAGGTGGAGGAGCCACCAGTCCTAAAGGTCTGTGCAAATCAGCCCTGTGGGGTTCTAACGCACCTCTTCAATCTTAGCCTGACACAGGAGACAGTTTCAGTGATGTGGAAGACCTCCTGCCTTGTTCCAGTGCCAAAAAAGACTCAGCCAACAGTTCTCAGTGAATATAGACCTGTTTCCACAACATGAAGGTCCCAGAGAGAGTTCTGTTTGTTCACCTCAACAAGTAAAAAAAACAGCTATCAACCCCCTACAGTTTGCATATCACTGTTTAATTAGAGTTGATGATGCCATCAAACACCTGCTTTAACAAGCCCACTGTCATTTAGATAAGCACCACGCGGATCACATTCTTTGGTATCTCTTATGTATATAACAGGATTCAGCCTGACATACTTTGTAAGACCCTCCAGGAGACTCAGGTAGAGCCATCAGCAATTACCTGACAAACCTGAAGACTAGCTGACAAACAGACTGCAGTTTGTTAGACTGAAGGGTAGACCGTCTAATCACGTATTCAGCAGCACAGAAGCACCACAGGGGACAGTACACTCAATATTCCTTTTTACTCTTTACACCTCTTACTTTAAGTACAAGACAGAGTTCTGTCATCTGCAGAAATACTCAGTGGCTCCACAGTCATTTGGTGCATCAGAGATGGACAAGAAGCTGAGTTCAGCTAGTGAACCCAACTGTTGCATGGTATAAAAAGGATAATCTAATCCTGAATATGGACAAAACAAGAGAGATGAGCGCATATTTCAGGAGAAACAGGAACAAGTAAAAAACTCTTGACATCATGGAGGTAGAGGTAGCAGAAGAGTATAAATACTTTGAGGACCTACACAACAAACTCAACTGGAGATGCAACAGCTCTCTACAGACTATACTTCTTAAGGTACCTATGGTCCTTTAGTTTTTGCAGTAAGATGCTGCAAATTTTGTATAACTGCGTTATAGAGTGTGATCTGTTGCAGTTAGATGTTTCTATACGTTCAAGTGGTACATGTACGCACGTGCAGACTTTCATCCTCATAGCACTGTAAATGATCATAAATACAACTAAGACACTCGCCTCCATAGGAAGACACCTGTTCATGCTGCCCCAGCAGCACAAGTTTCAGGGTTCGCTGAGTCAGGGTCTTCAAGCCAGCTACAAACTAATAAGACTCCAACCCACTAGGATCCACAAAGCCCCCCTCAACCTCTGGTGTTCAGAGGGGTAAGCACCCTTTCAACTTAAAAGATCTGTCCACTTTTTATCCCAACCTGCACTGCACCTTAAAGTATCATTTTCTACAATTCTGAGTGACTGTAACTTTCTACCAAGAAGCTGTCCACTGCTGGCGAAGAAAGTCTTGATGTGGTCTTTATGGAAGCCGTTATTTCGGAGCACTCTGTAGAACCTTTGAAGATTCTGAAGGTGATGCTGAAATGTCATCTGAGGCTGCCATCCACCTGCATACACAGACACCAACAGACACAGTTAGTCATACACTGTATGATATTTTCAATCGTTGCACGCAGCTATAACTCACACTGTACAACGAATCTGCAGGTTTTAAAAGTTCACAGCTCACGATGTATGTTCTCACACTGTGCGACGCGACTCTGAAGCTATTTACCTGCTCACACTGTACGTCTAAAAACTACGCTGGAATCAGCTCCGCGGAGAGATAGCGCTACTCGGATTCGTCTATCCAGAAGCAAAATAAGTAGAAGAGGGAAAAGACGGAAGTGTTGGTGCCTCCTGGTAAATATGAAGCTCACTAGAGTTAAACGCGCTGCCTTGGCAATATTTGCAATTTTTTGTGCTGAAAGCCCTAAAAAGAAAAGGTGATGACGTATTTGGACAAAGACATGGCTGAGCAAACGTGGCTACTACGGTCTGTCAATTTTACAAAAAGAACTTAATTTCACTCGCCCCCCCGCCATACTTCTGTGTTTTCATCTGAGAGGCAGAAGTAGAATCCTTGCATGCAAACTCCGCGATTTGCCCACAACCACCTTACGACGGCCGAATGAATTTCAAACATCTTTGATTTTCTCCTCACCTTATGATTCCTGATTAGGAATTGGTCGTCAGAGCTTGATTGCACCCCATTACCCTCTGTACAAAATTCTCGCACGACTGGAAAATCAGCCCAAAAAGGGCAAAAAATCGTACAGTGTATGTCTGGCTTTACTGACCCGACACACTAAATGTTGGGTCTTAGCTAATGCCAGACATAAATGAGAATTGCTGTCTTTTTAATCTAATTTCTATGCTGATGTGCAAACACACAGATGCCTTTGCACATCATCTTTGATGTTCGGATGTATAAGTGCTGCAAATAGAAACTTTACTGCAACCAGAGAAACTGGTGCAGAAGAGAAGTTCTGCAAACATAGAAAATAGTCATCATGAGTTGATGACTTGTACAGAAGAAACAAATAAAAGGTCCAACCTGAGATGAGCACAGCATGGTCACACGTCTGATAAAGGCGACAGGACAGGTGTGTGGCCAAAGGCTGCTGGTGGCAGCGCCTGGTGTTCTTATTCAGCTCACAGCTTGAGACGGGCAGACTGGGAGAGCTCATGGGCAGCTGCTGAGGACACCGTGCAAACTCTGGGTTGTCTGTTGGAGAAGGAGGACATGTTGGGAACAGGAAGCTATCACATGTCTTCACTACGTCCTGATATCAGGTAGGATCAGTCTTAGTGTGCCCATTTCTATGCTTTCCACCACCTAAAATTCCTGATATTTGTAGCAAAACAGACCTGCTCTTCTGGTTCTTAGGTTTCTGTGATTTACATTGTAATGTACTTTACTGGTATACCCACCGGTAGAGTACCCACAAGCTGCATTAAATAACCTAGATAGGCCCTGGTCTGTTTACACTGCCAATTATGATGTCAGTCTTCATCACATGAAATCCAATCTGAGTTAAACGCTTGCTGCTGACCATTTCCTTTAAAGTCTCCTTTTTTATGCAGTGTAGTTTTTAATGTCCTCTTTTTTTGGCATCGGTTGTCTGCATGTTGTCTCCATATTTTCTTGTACCAGACATTAAAATAAATGCAACTACCATAAGCTAAAAGTCAAAAACTAAGGTAAAACTATACGAATGACTAAATGTGGCCACATCTAACTGACTGTACTCAGTCTGGATTCAGGTGTATTTTAAAGGATATCACATAAATAATTAGACTTGAATTAAAATTTCATGTAATGAATTTTGAATAAACTGGTGCTATGGAATGTAAATAGTATTTAATTTTTTTAAACTGCTTCTCACTATGTTTTTTAAAAGCTAAAAGTGTTGGGTTTATTCTGAACTTCTATTTTTCTTATTATTATTCGACTGAACATGAAATTACGGCACACAGTCATTATATAATTAAACCAAATCGAAAACAAAAAGTAAATACTGAACTTAAATATTGTGGCATGTTTAAAGTAGCCTTATCTGGTCTGTTCCTGTTAGGCTGTGACTTCTTCCTGCAGAGAAATATCAGCTGTGCTGCAGCCATCAGCACCTTTGTTTATAGATGTTTTAGCTCGGCCTGTTTTTTTTAGTGCAGTCCTGTTTTCCTGACCGTGACTAACTGGCTGTGCTCTCTTTGTCCTCTGACATGGGAGCTGGCTCGGAGCTCTTCTGCCTGGCGGTGTGTTTCCTGAACTGGGCTGCCTGTAGAGCTGGTTGACAGTTGCCTTTTGTATCTCTGCTTCTCTTTCTATGTGTGCTTGAACCTCAGCAAATGGCCGCTCACACTGAGCCTGGTTCTGCTGGAGGTTTCTTCCTGTTAAAAGCGAGTTTTTCCTCTCCACTGTCGCTACAAGCATGTTTAGTGTGAGGTATTGCCTTTGAGTCAATGAGTCGAGGCCATCAACTGGTTTTCCTTAGATAGAAAACTTTGAATCACTCTGACTGGATGATCTAGTGAACTGGAAAGTGCCTTGAGATGACATGTGTTGTGAATTGGTGCTATAGAAATAAACTGAATTGAATGGAATTGAATTTATAAAAACAAAATTTAACAAAAGAGCTTGAAAATAAGACTTGAAGGCAGGGTGAAAGTGCCTATCTCCTAGAGGCAGGGATTTTTTTTCTCCCTGGATTTGACATTGCTGTACGCAAAGCACAGTTATGTTTTATTTTTTGTACTTTTTTTTTTGCACTTTGGTAGAGTCGACTATACAATAAGAATTGGTAGAATTTCTTTTTTTTTAATCCTTATTACCTTCAAATACATGGCTTTGAATCTCATCTTTCTTTTACATCATTCTTAAACTGCCTATTGAACACACAATTTTCTCATTTTAATGGATGGAACAAATTTGGTTTGCATGTCTTCACATTCACGCAGATCACTCGCAACACCCTAAAAGTGCACGTCTTGAAAGAAAATGCAATTTGTAATGTAGTGCCCCTTATTTAGAGTCTGTGGAATTTCATGTAAAAATGCAAGATTTGACATTACTAAAAAATTAGACTTCGTGATTTCAGGCTAAGGTGATGGAAAGAGGAAAAAAAGCAAATGCTTACTTTATCACATCCTCAAGCAAATGATATAAGAGAAACTAAGAAAATACTTTTTTAAATGCTTTGTTGGTGATGGAGGACTGCATACATACCAACACATTTGAGTCTCTGTGACATGCTGCTGTCTCCGATGGCAACCACCAGGGGCAGAAAGTGGACCTCACAGAAACCTCCAATGGCTTGTTCTAACAGGCGGCTCCCAGCGGTGCCACCACGCAGCGTCCCAGCCGCCATCCGTCTGGGACCAAACAGCCTCTGTGGACCTGTCTGCCGACGCTTCAGCTGGTTCTGGCAGCGACCCTTCAAAGCCAGCGTCAAACACTCTTCACCTTAAGATGGGAACACAGACGCACCTGTTACACTCTGACTGTTTCCTGCAGTGAGAAATTGTGATCGAAAACCTCCAAAGATGAACAGTTTATATCTTGTCTTTCTATGAAGATGATTTCCTCTGATCAAGAAAATACTTTATTGATTCATGATTTTTATTCTGCTCATTGTGAATATAAATCTGGAAATGTGCCTATTGTGAATGGTTTGAATTATGTAAACTGCTGCTTGCTGTTTTAGACATAAATGTAGGTTTCAAAGTAATTTTAAAGAGCTTAGTGATGATTTCATACCCATTGAACATTTTCCACATTTAATCACGCAGCAAGCACAACGTAACTTCAATGTATTCTATCGAGAATATATTAAAGAATTATTGTAAGTGAAATGAGAGATGATGCATGTTATCAATAGTTTTACAAATGAAAAGTATGTTGTACATTTTTTTGCTTATTTTGGTAAAACTCTAAATAAAAGCTATAATGTTAGGCTGCTTTTTATAGAAAAGCAGGGAAGAGGCTGAGGATAAAAATTGCCAAAAAAGTGCCAAAAATAAATACATAAATACAGCATTAAATAAATAATTAAATGTGTCAATAATGAATTAAATGTGGAATTAAATAAATAAATGTGTCATTCATTAAGTAAAAACACGTCACTAATATAAAGTGCCACAATTAAATAAATAAATACAACGATAAACAATTAATTAAATGTATAATTCATTAAATAAATAAGGAATTAGATATATAAATGTGTCATTAATTTAATAAAATACGTCTTCATTTTATTAAAATATATATATATATAATTATTTCAGTGTGCATTTAATTATTTCATGGTCATGTGTCGCAGTGCATCGAAACCATTAAAAGAATCTGTCAAACTCACCCATCGAAGTTAGGGGGCGGGGTTAACGCGAATCGAGTCTCTG
>NW_015150852.1:182994-190583 GCF_000732505.1 Cyprinodon variegatus
TATCGCTGTATTTATTTATTTAATTGTGGCACTTTATATTAGTGACGTGGTTTTAATTAATGAATGACACATTTATTTATTTAATTACACATTTAATTAATTATTGACACATTTAATTATTTATGTAATGCTGTATTTATTTATTTAATTTTGGCACTTTTTACCCTCCATAGCTGACAGGACCTGGCTGGGGTTTGCAAACATGTAGGTGAAGCTGATCTTGTCACGTAAAAAAACAAAGGAACATGGAAGCTATTTAGAATTGGAAGGCAGATTTAGACTTAATGCAAAGCAATTACAATGGAAAAACTGTTAAAGATTGTAAGTAGAATGAGACTTGATTGATTGATCGCCTTTATTGATGTCACAATGGAGAAAATAACTTGTTTCATCAGCTCAAATAGTTAAAGGAGAAGTAGAAGGCACCAAAGGAAGAAAAAGGTGCGTGGGATATCTACAGTATATACAGTGCGTCCACATGTGACAGCTTTTTTTTTTTACCTGAGAGATATTTTACTTTTTTTTACTTAACCAGAGAGAATAGAGCAGAGGCTGAACTTACGGCAGAACAAACACCCTCATCATGCAGCAAGAGCTCCTCCTGTCTGACTGAGCTTGTGTTATTTTAAAAGAAAATCTGGCTATTGGAAAATTAGGGTTTCTAAATGTAAAAAGCTGGTAGATTTACTGTATATCCCAAGAGATTTGCAGATTAAATCAATACTAATCGGTTTATACAAAGCATTGAGCCAAGGAGACAAGCGAATGCTTGGCAGATTATCTACATCTGTATTTTTAAAGCACATAAAGTTGCAATAAATCTTTTTTATTATGAGTATTGTATCCTTGTGACTTTTTTTTTCACTTTTCAAGTAAATTATTTGGTTTCTTGAAAGTTGTGCTAAACCATCTACTGCATGGAGCCCAGCAGGAGGCACTTTGCTATGTGAGCAGATCTGTATGAATAATTGACAGAGGTGTGTTCCTGTGACTCTGGAAGGGGGTCACCTTAACATCTGGCTCTAAGTTCGCACACAGCAGGAGCTTAGAAACTTTTACACTTCCAACTGCTCTAACTGAAAGACAAAATAATCAAACGTATCAGGTAAACTTTAATCAAAGCAACCTGATCCTCTACAAGTTGTTATATTTTCTTTTCTATGTGACTAAAGCAGGGCTTTACATTCTAAGTAGAGATTTTTTTTTTATCCTATATGCAAATTTTTTTTTTTCATAATCAGCAACAACTGAAGCTGAAACTGTCACAACTAAACCTGAAGCCTTTTAGATGCTTTGTGTGTCCACACTAGCTGTTTATTCAAATTGATTTCTCTAGCTGACTGAAGAAGACCTGTTTGCACCTTCACATGGGGGTGGGTGTCCTACTTGTCATACAGTCCAGTCTTATAAGAGAGGTTTTATGGAGGCTGGGTACTAAAGGCTCACCTCTAGGTTTAATGTGTAAGAAACCACCTGAAAAGAGTGAGAGATAAAATAGTTGATTTATTAAGAAAGTTCAAACACGTGAATCTCAATAGCTGTTTTCAGGTTAAAAACTAGGAAGTGATTTCCATTTGACATTCCCAGCTTCTCCATGGCTAACTTTAATATATGCCCATATAATACATGCGGAAAGTGGAAACAAACATTATGTTAGATTGTTTTTACTGAGTGCAGTGAATGGTTTTTTATTTCTTCATTTTGATTCCCATTAAGTATTGTTTACCATTGAATGAGAGGAAGGTTCTCACCTAATGCACCTGGAAACACTTTCGTCAAAATCTACATAATATATTACAAAGAACCCCTCCCTTTGCAGCCTATAGCAGGTTCTGCCTTGAGAATTGTCAGGTACTTAGCTTCATCTAACTTCCCCAAAACTCTGGCCTGCTTTCTTCTCCTTGGTGAAGGAGAAGGAGGGAACCTACCATGGTATCTCGTGATGCTCGTGTGTTCTGCCCCGTTTTCCATCATAAATAGCATTTTCAAAACATAGATAACATTTTGAGCTCATCTTCGTCCATTTATTGTGCCCCCTGCATGGCTAAAGAAGTGAAAACCAGCCCTCCTATGTTATACTTTATTCTGGCCTTCTTCTTTAAGGATAAGGCTTCTGAAAGCTCAACAAATAGGTATCCTGTCAACGGTGTCTTTATATGTAAAGAGCAAAAGCGTAACAAACGTACCTTTGGGCTCTATGGCCCATTCTTCTTTACAATATTTCAAGCTAGATCTTATTGAATGGGAAACATCTAGACTTCTTTCCGATCTCTCCAGAGATGTTAAATTAGAAACAGATCTACACTGTGGCTTTTCTACTCCAGGACAAAAGTTTGAGTTTGTCCAACAAAGCCTTGTTTTTGTTTAGAAAACATGCACATTGAAACGGACGAACTCAACACCCCTTTGGTTTTGTTAGCCTGCAATGCCCCATACCTGTCTATATCTCTGTAAGGGGTGTCCTTAAAGGGAATTGTTGACCTGGCTGAATAAGCGAAGTCTTCTGTTCCCCAGTAACGGGGCTGGAGTTGCAATGTTATCTAAACAAAAACAAGGCTTTGTTGGGCTACTGAATAAAACCTTGTACTCAATGCTATTTCTGACATTTTGAATTGAAAAAGCTTCCTGGATGGGAAGCGAAGCGTCTTCAAACTTGGAAACAAAGTCTAGTGGATTGTCTTTTTTAACTTTTTTGGAATGACTATGACCTGGATGACTAAGATTCTTCACCAGTATAATGACAGTTAATTAACAGGGATGAGGGGCATAGGTTCCAACACTCACCCAGGTAAATACCATCGAGGTGGGAACATCTCTTCTTGGTCACATTCATGTCCAAATAAAAGAGGAAGACGGGGTGTCCAAAGTTCTCTCCTGGGCTTGGATCCAACACCATCACAACATCATGGGCAGAGGAACTATAGAGGGGCTGGTGGAGTCTATGTGAACCGTCAGCTCTGTTCAGCATTCGTCCGACGTTGAAACTTCCTCTTAGCTTGGAACTCAGCATCCCACTGGAAAAGTCAGGCAGGATGGCCTGGACTTTGTTGAAAGGACCTAGAAAGATGGAGAGCAGAATGTTGCTATTGAGCTGTATTGTAAAGTGCCTTAAAATGACAAGTGTTGTGTAATTGCACTATACAGATAAATAGCTTGAAATTAAATAATTGCATAATAACAAAAAGGAATTAGTCAGGACCAGTAATATATTGAGAGAAACAAGAGCATGATGTAAGTCCTATAACCACAACCTATAACCAAGCCCTATACTCAAACCCTATAACCACAACCTATAACCAAGCCCTATAACCACAACCTTTAACCACGCCCTATAACCAAGCCCTATACTCAAACCCTATAACCACAACCTATAACCAAGCCCTATAACCACAACCTTTAACCACAACCTATAACCAAGCCCTAAAACCACAACCTATAACCACCAACTATAACCAAACCCTATAACCAAACCCTATAACCAAGCCCTATACTCAAACCTTTTAACCACAACCTATAACCAAGCCCTATAACCACAACCTATAACCACACCTTATAAAGCCGGGCTTACACTGTGCGATTTTGCCCTTTTCGGGTCGACTTTCCAGTTGTGCAAGAATTTTCCGATCGGGCTGACTTTCACCCTGATTGTACATCGTGTGTCGTGCAGTGTACAAGGGGTAACAAGGGACGATCAGCCTCTCACGACCATCTCCTGATCAGGAATTGTGAGGTCAGGAAAAAATCCGACATGTTTGATTTTCAGTCAACCATCGTGGCCTAACTGCTTAGTGCACAAACAAGGATTATTCTTCTTCTTCCTTTCAGATGAAAACACAGAATTATGGCGGGTGAAATGGATTTCTTTCTGTAAAATTGACAGACAGTAGTAGCCACGTTTGCTCAGCCATGTCTTTGTCCAAATATGTCGTTCCCTTTTCTTTTTAGGGCTTTCAGCCCAAAATTGCACAAATTACCAAGGCAGCGCGTTTCACTCTAGTGAGCTTCATATTCCTCTTCTACTGGTTTGGCTTCCGGATAGACGAGTCCGAGTAGCACCATCTCACTGCGGAGCTGAGTCCCACCTGGTTTTTAGACATACAGTGTGAGCAACTAGATCGCATCAGAGCGTCATGCTGCACAGACATCGTGAGCTGCGAACTCACACTGTACCACGAAACCCTTGTATTCGTACAGCGTGACCGTAGCTGCTTGCAGCGATTGAAAAAAATCACACAGTGTATGCCTGGCTTAACCATGCCCTATAACCACATGCAATAACCACACCCTATAACCAAGCCTTATATCCATACCCTATAACCACGCCCTGTAACCGCACTCCATAACCAGCAAGTTACAGGTTTCAAACACACAAAAAAAGAGTTCAAATGAATAAATGAGACTTGAAAATAGAAAGTAATATTTAAAATATTAAAGTTGTACTTTTAGGAAAGAAGTGAATGTCTACTGTACGATCCCTAATTAGCTTTAACTGACCATTTGCACAGTAATACATGTAACAAAACAACCTTTAAAAAAGCTTAACCGAGAGAAAAAAATCAAGCCATGTCTCCCAATTGATATACAACAATAATAAAGTATAATGAATATAATTTAAAATCATGGAGAAATGGAGATTAGTAACTTCATCACATTTGTTGTTAAAACTAAAACAGGGGATAAAAATTAGATCATTAGAACCAAAATGTATAAATCTTTAATCTAATTGATCAACAGATCAATTAGAGAATCTAGAAGAAATAATTGATCAAAAAAATATACATTTTAAATTCAATTATACAATATAAAAAAGGCTTAAAAGCTTTAAAACATAAAATATGTGTAAATATGAACTGCTCTGCTGTGACAGTAGGACAGTATGATGGGCCCCATGTCATCCTACCTGTGGCGGCGTGCTGCTCAGACATATACACGGCCACAGACGACGGCGTCAGGTGGGTGAGCCGTCTGCAGTCCGCTTCAGACATGGAGGACATCCGGAGGCAGCGGTCCAGCTGGTCCCACTGCAACACCTGGAGGCCAGAGCGGACCCAGCGGTCCAGCCGACTGAGGGCCACGCTGCTCGGGGGGGCCACAGGCTGCACAGGGTAGATAACGGAGCAAAGAGTTGCAAAAAACCTGAGGAGCTTCATGATTAGGATGCCTTTTTTTCTTTGTAAACTCTGGGAAAATCTGTGCTTTATTTTTGACTATTTCTTCTTTTACATTCCAGTTCCAGAGGTCCTATTTTCCTTGATTTGTTATCTATTTGCCTCTAGTTTTTAATAACTTCTCATTTGAGCCTCTGAATTCTATGTTTTACGTATTTTTCTTGGTGTTAAAAGAATCACCAGTGGAAAAGTATTTTGATTTTCCTCCAAGATGAAATTCTTCCTTTGCTTCTCTCTTGTTTTGTTTTGTCTTTATTTGCCCAGACCTGAAAATGAAGAAGAAATATCCAAAGACATGGCAGGGTTGCAGAAGCTGTCCTCCTCTTGCTGTGTCTTCATTTGAGTCCTCTATATCCTTTATATTTAGTAATTATTTAAAGACACGGTCAGCTGTTCCTGAGCAGATTTTTTTTGTCTGTTTTGTTCTCTTTGGCTTGGAAAAGTTGTCAGGAAAGAAGGCTGCTCTTTCAGTCAGATGTACAGTGAATTATCCCTCTTAGTTTCCCTTCAGCCTTATTTTCTTCTTGATTTTTGAAAGAAAAAAGAGGATCCAAGTTTGCCTGAAATGTGAAAATGAAACTAGTTGATTAGGTTTTGTTCCTCCTTCAATAAAGCTTCTGTAGTCCTCTTTGGACTTAAAGCGGTTTCAGAGTCAAAACTGGTTTAGAAGAAGTCAAATATAGTCCTTGGCTTTTAGTAGACAGACACGGTCTGTCCTGCAGGTTGTCCGCAGCTCAGAGGAAAAAAGCTGCTGCCACAGCTTGTCCTCTGTTTGCCGTGCTCTTTAATATGCCCCCTCTCTCTCTCTGTCCCTCTCATTTTCTCATAAACACACACACACACACTCCTAGCCACTTCTCTCCTCCTATGTCTGCAAGGTTTGATGTGTGACAGAGATGGAAAGGAGGGATGATGAGATAACATGAGAAAACCGTAGAGAGGAGGAATGAAGCAGGGTTAGACAGAGGGCTGGAAATGGGTCGAAAGAGAAGAGGAGGCTGGTAAGATGAGTAATGAAATAAATCAAAGGAAGGATAGTGAGACATACTTTGAGAAAAAAAGAAAAACACATTTACAGAAAGTTTGACAAACATCAACAAGTAAGGAAAAGGAAAATCAGAACCAGAGAATCAGAACTGCAACCAGACTCTACAATGTGACACTACAATGGGAATAACTTGTGCAATTTATAATCTGCAGTTTACCATTTAATACCCTGTGCAATAACTGTTTCTCTATATTTGACACTCAGTGCAATAATTATATATAAAAACATAAATATGAATTAATATAAATACCTGTGTAAACACCCTATGCAATATATAGAAAATATATTATATATAGTAATATATAGTGTAATAATCCTCCTGAAAAAACAAAACAAAAACAAAACTGTGGACACACTGTGCATACTGTATATTTCCAATGCACATTTTTCTTCTTTTGGCACATTCTTCCTCTTTGACTATTTGATCTGATGTAACAAGTAAATGTATCCACTTTGAGATCAATAAGTCAATCAATCAATTAAAGAACAAGTTTGTAAAAACAATAACCAATGGGTGCATGAAACAGGATGAAAATAACTGGGCTAACTGGCAGAAATAAGATGTATTGTACAAATAACCTCCTTCTATTCCAGTGAATGTGGAAAAAAAGCTGCATAAGAAACTAAAGTTACATCCTAAACATGCAAAACTGGTGGTGAGAAACACAAACAAGAAAAAAGTGCATAAACATGATAATTGAACTCAGTATATCACGTCTAATGATCCATTGAATCAAGTACAAAAGGGAATTATATTGGAGGAAAGGCGGAATTCAAAAATGAAAAAACAGTGGATCCGAGAGGAAGAAGAGGGGAGATAAAGTAATGAGGAGAAGAATATTAAGAATATATGAGGAAAGTTTGCGTTTAACAGTGCCCCCTGGTGGCAAAATATGGTAAGTACAAATCAATGACACTCAAACCGGGGTAAAATGTTCTACAATGAATAGGAGCTCACCTGAACCGACGGACGTCCTCATCTGGAAGTTTTCCCTGGGCTCCAGATTTCTGAGCCAGCCGTGCGAGGAAGTGGTGAAAAGCTGCAAAACTGATCATACAGGGATGGGCTGTTAGATTCAAACGGGTGTATTTTCTAAAACCGTGTTTTTGTCTTTATTTTAGTTTTAGTTTTCTCCCTTTACCTGGAGTGGGGCTTGCAGGGTTATTGGAGAACTGTTGGGCAGAGAGCAGAAACATGACCTCCAGAGAGGAAACGGACAGGAGGGCCATCTGGTCGGAGAAATCCAGGAGATCAAAACCTGGGTGACAGAGCACAAGCATGCAGATTCTTAGACATTTAACTTTAATCTACAAAAATAGGAATGAAATGTGGACCTCTCATTGGGATTTAAAAAAAAAAGAACACTGCCTAC
>NW_015150852.1:191445-208307 GCF_000732505.1 Cyprinodon variegatus
CAGTCATTTGATATTTACATAATTTGACCGGAAAGAGAAAATTCAACAGATTTATCCTTTAATAAAATACAAAACGGACAAATGGTAAATGTCAATGAGTAAAGATTTCCATCCACCTCACCTGGTACTGTTCTTGCAAACTGCAGCAGTCTGTTTAGGTGTGGGGATAAAACATCAGGCAGCCCCGCCCCCTCCAGAGCACACTGCCATTCAGAGACCTGCCAGCATGAGAACAACATGAGAACATCATAACAGGTGGTAAACCTAAAGTCTGGACACATACCTACCCTGTAACTGCTGCTGTCTTGCTCCCTAAACTGGCGATGAGCCTCAACCATCCTGTCTACAGTGTATTTCTGCTCCCGGGTCAAAATGGCGGGCTGATTCTGGGGCAGATAGAAAAGAACTTAGTTTGTTGTTTAAAAAGCACAACTCTATCAAACAATAAAGTACACAAGGGAATTTTTTTTATATTTTTAGTCTCCTCTAAAATAGTGCTGGGGGAGAGTTTAACTTTAATTTATGTTCATTAACTCATCTTAGTTGCTAGGACATTTACTAAGAAAGAAAAAAAAAATTAAGTGTTTTTTAAAATAATGTTCTCTTTAAAATGTACAGTGTCTATAGGGGTGCAAATACAATAGAAATACATATATTTGTAGCAATTACAAAAAACGAGGCTTTTAAAATTAGAACAACACACAAAGCCCACGAAAAAGGGAAATTTGCTGTATTACTGTTTTTTTGAATGGCCGGGAAACTTTCCCTTTACATCTTGTCTTGTTTTATTGAGCCTAGGCGGAAGTTCAACTGAAGAAACTCATTGTTTTTCATACATGCACCTGCGACATAGCCAATCAGCTTGAACCACACCTTCACGAAAGCCAATCGGCATCCAAAGCTCATCTTAAAGGGTCTCAGATACGCACCTGTCTGCTCCTGTATGCAGGCGGTGGATGCGCTGAGACTTCATTCAGATGACACCGTTTCAACCCACCTCCAGCCCCTCCTCCACCTTAGTAGCTAAAGCTTCATCAGAGTTTCATTCCTCCTGGACTCTTACTACGTTCCCTGTCTCATCTTAACCGGTTCGCCAGAAGACCGCCATGTTGAGCCTGGTTCTGCCAGAGGTTTCTTCCCAACGGGGAGTTTTTCCCTCTCCACTGTCGCTTCATGCTTGCTCATCATGGACAAGTTCTATCAACCTGTGTTATCCAAGCTGGACTTCCATCTTCCAGGTTCCTCAGTGAAGCTCTAGTATCAGCTCATGCAGTCCACTGGATCTCACCATATTGCTCAGCAGACCGTCTCCCTAACCAGCAGTCTACAGACTGACCAACTTCATCTATCTCCACTCCACCACCAGTTTCAGGCCTGGGGGGAAACAGTCCTGTTCTTCCCTCCTGTTCATGTATATCTATCAAAATTAAGCGCTATGTTTCCTGCCAAGGTCTGAGCGCCAAATACAAAGTAATTGTATCAATAAATTTCTCCTAATTGTCTTTTCTCTTTGTGTGAGTTTTTCAGATTGAACTTCTCTTTCTTTAGATCCACCTCAGCTCTACTCCGTTCATCAATTTCTAAATAATTCCCCTTCATAAATTCCTGAGCCATTAGCCTCTTCACTCTACAGAGTTTTATTGTTTTTGATTCCCAGAAGCAGACAGCTTGGACTGGTTTAGAACCGGCTGGGTCAGAACAGTGGTGTGGTACCTGTCCAGGTAACCGACAGGTAGAGCTGACTCTCCGACTGTCTGTGCTCTCCTTCTCTTCTTGCGCTCTGCTTTTACCTACTTTCCTCAGTCGTTTGGACTGGCATTGGACCTCTGTCAGAAGGCCTTGGAAGAAAAAAAAAATACATATAAACACAGAGAGCTGCAAATATACTTATACCATTTAAACCTTTCACAGCGTTTCATTTTACTAACACAAACTGTAATGCTGATGATGATTTTCAGTCTTCCAGGTCATAGTTATTCCAAAAAAGTAAACAAAAACAACAACAATCCACTGGACTTTGTTTCCAAGTTTGAAGAAATTTCGCTCTACATCCAGGAAGCTTTTTCAGTTAAAAATCTCATTAGCATGGAGTTCGAAACTTCATATAGTGGCCATCATTTCAACCCCCACCCACATGCAAGGGACCGAAAAAAAACATCTTGCCTGGTCAGCCAGACCAACAATTCCCCCTAACGACCCCCCTCTGAGAGGCATAGACCAGTATTGGGTATTACAGGCTGACAAAGAATCCCAAACGACACCCCATTCTTAAGGGGCAGACCCATTCTTCTGGTTCATTTTGCATGTTTTCTAAACCAAAATAAGTCTTTGTTTTTGGTCCACTTTATAAAGCTTTGAACTGAACACTAATTCTGACATTTTGAATTGAATAAGCTTGAATAAGCTTTCTGGATGGGAAGCGAAATGTCTTCAAACTTGGTAACAAAGACCAGTGGATTGTTTTTTTTAAGCCTTTTTTGGAAAACTGTAATGCATTTTTACGACGAGTGCAGGTTTTATATCAGGAGGAAGGAAAAGGATGTAGTTAGTTTGCTGATAAAGAGCTGAAAAGTGTGGTGCACATTCTGATCAGCCACATTCTAGTGGTTTCAAGTTTTAGAAAGAATCGATCTGTTTTAAACTCCATCCATCTTCCTAGATTCCCCCACCAGAGCAACTTTCCTCTAAAGCTCATTTACAGATGGGCCTTTAAATGCTTTTTGGATAAATAATCACTTTGCCCAACATCTACGCCTCTGACTACCACCCAATCTTCTAAGCATCAATTCGCCATGGTTCCCCCTGCAGATGGCGAGCCCACTGGGGGATGGCCTTGCATCACTCCTTCGGGCTGGGCCCAACCGCATCCCACAAGTAAGAACGCTGGCTACTAGGCGCTTTCGGAAGAACCCTAAGCCCTGCCCTGGCTCCAGGGTGGCGCTTTGGTTGGGCAAAGTCACATGCCTTGATTTTAAGTCCTCATGGGGGCTTTGTGAACCACTCTTTGTCTGACCTGTCACCAAGAGCCTGTTTGATTGCCTCAAGTTAAGGAGCTTAAGTATCTGGGGGTCCTGTTCACGAGTCGGAGATCGATAGATGAATTAGTGTGGCAGCTACTATAATGCAGACCCTGCATTTCTTGGTGAAAATAGAGCTGGGCAAAAAGATAAAGCTCCCGATTCACCAGTTGGTCTACATTCCTAGCCTCAACTACATGGCTGGGCTTTCCAATAGAAATAGGGTAAGGAGCTTGGTCATGCCGGAGGGGCTTGGAGTAGAGCCCATATCGAAAGGAGTCAGCTGAGGTTGCTCGGACATCTTTTTTGGATGCCCTCTGGACGTGTCCCTCGGGAGATGTTCCAGGCACATCCCACTGAGAGGAGGCCCAGGACCAAGACCTAGGACCTGGCCTGGGAGCGCCTCAGAATGCCCCAGCGACCCAGTCTCGGATAAAGCGGGAGATCACAAGAGGCGAGAGAGATTTTAAAAACAACCGTAATGTTCACCTAAGTGCTGTACAGCAGTGTTTTTCAATCCTGGTCCTCAAGGCACCCTGCTCTGCATGTTTTGGATGTTTCTGAGCATCAACACACCTGATTCAGATGATTGCAGTTCAGCAAAGCCTGATAATCAGCTATCAATTGATAACAGGTGTGTGGAAGCTGGGAAACATCTAAAACATGCAGGGCAGGGTGCCTTGAGGACCAGGATTGAAAAACACTGCTGTACACAAATACAATGTCATGCCTTCTTGTTTGGGTTAGAAGATGGGTTTTAGCGTTCTGGACCAAGTTCAGGCATGTCTGAGTGAAAGCATCATGTGAAGAGTTTCAATAATAAAGTTCAAAGTAATAAAAGCGTAAGTTGAATGTTACAAGTTTTTAACAGATAGCAACGATTTCAGTCTTGATAAAAAAAAAAAAAATGGATTGCTGTGCAGCTAAAGAAATCTTTTTTGTTTTATCCAACTGTAAGATTTTACCCTGCATATTTTAGCTGCTAATTTAACAAAGATGTCCAGAAAATCTAGATTAGAAAAATTGTGATTACATCTTGGTCAAACAAGATGTGATTAACCAAGAGGTGGTCAACAGCACCAAATTCCTGGGGGTGCACATCATAGACACCCTCACCTGGAATGTAAACACCACCTCACTGATCAAAAGGGCACAGAAGCGCATGTTCTTCCTGCGAAGGATGAGGAGAGCCAACCTGCCCCCACCCATCCCCACCACCACACTACAGAAGCACCATAGAGAGTGTTCTGACCAGCTTTCTCACTGTGTGGTGTGGAGGCTGCAGCGCCTCAGACTGGAAGAAGGTGAGAAGAGCAGAGAGGATCATCTCTTCCCCACTGCCATTAGACTGCAAAATGTTATATAAATTGGGTGTTTTTTTCATCACAGTGTTTTCAATCACTGCTGCTTACTCAAGGCTGCGCTTTAAAAAATGAAAAGGTCTCGATAGCTGTACATAACGAAATTTCTTTTTGTATACACTTGTGTGTACAAAATGACAAATTAAAATCTGTCTAAGTCTAATTTCTTTGGATCTTGTCTTATTTAAATCAAGGATCATTAAGGGTAACCCAGGCTTTGACTTCCAAAAGACAATTAAATAATCATTTTAATGGGGATGAGCAGTTGCCCTTAGTTAAAAGTAGATCCAAGTGTTGTTAGCATTTGAATGGCAATATATGTTTCTCTGAAAATGAAACCCAAAGCAACATATAAATAAATCAAAATGTGATCCAGAATAGGTCCCTGAGGTACTCCATAAGTAAGGGACAGCTGAAGAAGAGACAGATACTTCAAGATTCAACAGCTGCACATTCAGGACTCTATCTGTTTTGTAATCGGACATTTTGCTTGCGCAATTTTTTTAAGAGCATCTGCATAAAGGGGAATGAATGCAAATCACACCATATTTTTCAGATTTTATTTGATAGACTTTTTCCAATTAAACACTAAGCGTTGATGTTTTACATAAATTATAAATAACGGGCAATAACATTTTTGTTTAAAACAAGACAAAATGTTAAAAAGATTCCAGGATGGAGAACTATTTAAACATTAGCAGCTTTAATTTATTCTCTGGTTGTCATTTATACTAAAGATTTTGGTTATTGCTATTAATGTTTTCTTATTGAACTTTTCATGTCATGTGCTTGGATCAGCGTTTCCTTACACTCAGCCAGCATTCCCACCGCGCGGCACTTCCTCAGCCGGCAGTCCTGGCACTTCCTCCTCATGTACATGTCCATCTCACAGCTGCCGCCGCTCTTACAGTGGTACACAGCCTTTTTAGTCACACTGCGCCTAAAGAAACCTGCAGTTAAGGTGGAAAAAAACTTCCAGCTTTAGCTTTAAAGTACATTGAAAGGTTTAGAAGATAGTGTTTAAGAGATTACCTTTGCACCCTTCACAGGTTAGAGCATTGTAATGATACCCTGATGCTTTATCCCCACACACCACACACAGCTCATCCTGCCCTTTACTCTTCCCAACCGAACCCATTCGAGACCTCCGTACAAGATGCAGCCCCGCCGGGCCAAATCCCTGATTCAGTTCCCCGGAGAGGGACTCCTGGCTGGGATCGCAGGGGCCCTCCACGCAGTGAGAGCTGTACTGGTATGGAGGATGGCAGAGCTGAGAGGGTGAAGCCAAAGACGAAGGCGAAGGAGAGGTAGAGGAGCCATAGAAGGGGAAAGGCATGTTGGCAGGGAGGTACTGCTGCTGGTTGTGAGGAAGCAGCTGGGGGTCGGGGTCCTGCAAGGGGTAGCAGAGAGGGTCTGCCAGCATGTCTGAAAGGAGAGATGAATGAAATGATGGAGATGTAAAAAAAAACAAAAAAGTTTTACATCATAAAAACAAGAACAAATGTGCAGATAAAATAAAGAACACAGAGGTAATCCAATCATTAGAATCATAAGACAAAATCATAAAAACCATCAACCGGAAACACCTGATGATCAAAGGGAGATTGCCAATCTGTGATAAGAGCAGCTTTTCCCCTGGATTGGTTTGCAGATTAAGAATCAAAGACGTCTCCAGCCTTGATTTAAGAGATTATGTGTTTCGGCTGTTTTTCAGATTAAAGTTGCTTATCACCGTAAGCTGGTTCCCTATAATTGGTTTCGCTTCTTGGTAGACTGGAACCAGAAGACCTGAATGCTCAGTGTATTCTCATTATGAGTTCGTATGAAATCGTACGAAAGGTTATGCACCGTAATTTTGTATGTTTTGGACGTTTTTTTCGTCGTATGCGCATGCGCATCTGACGCACCATTCACGAATATAGAATATAAATTACAATTAGCCCTAACCCTAACCCTAAGATATAAAACAGCAAGCAACGTAGTTAGAGACATGAATAAGGGATGATTGCACTGTTTTTCCCANTGTGCAGCTAAAGAAATCTTTTTTGTTTTATCCAACTGTAAGATTTTACCCTGCATATTTTAGCTGCTAATTTAACAAAGATGTCCAGAAAATCTAGATTAGAAAAATTGTGATTACATCTTGGTCAAACAAGATGTGATTAACCAAGAGGTGGTCAACAGCACCAAATTCCTGGGGGTGCACATCATAGACACCCTCACCTGGAATGTAAACACCACCTCACTGATCAAAAGGGCACAGAAGCGCATGTTCTTCCTGCGAAGGATGAGGAGAGCCAACCTGCCCCCACCCATCCCCACCACCACACTACAGAAGCACCATAGAGAGTGTTCTGACCAGCTTTCTCACTGTGTGGTGTGGAGGCTGCAGCGCCTCAGACTGGAAGAAGGTGAGAAGAGCAGAGAGGATCATCTCTTCCCCACTGCCATTAGACTGCAAAATGTTATATAAATTGGGTGTTTTTTTCATCACAGTGTTTTCAATCACTGCTGCTTACTCAAGGCTGCGCTTTAAAAAATGAAAAGGTCTCGATAGCTGTACATAACGAAATTTCTTTTTGTATACACTTGTGTGTACAAAATGACAAATTAAAATCTGTCTAAGTCTAATTTCTTTGGTTCTCATCTTATTTAAATCAAGGATCATTAAGGGTAACCCAGGCTTTGACTTCCAAAAGACAATTAAATAATCATTTTAATGGGGATGAGCAGTTGCCCTTAGTTAAAAGTAGATCCAAGTGTTGTTAGCATTTGAATGGCAATATATGTTTCTCTGAAAATGAAACCCAAAGCAACATATAAATAAATCAAAATGTGATCCAGAATAGGTCCCTGAGGTACTCCATAAGTAAGGGACAGCTGAAGAAGAGACAGATACTTCAAGATTCAACAGCTGCACATTCAGGACTCTATCTGTTTTGTAATCGGACATTTTGCTTGCGCAATTTTTTTAAGAGCATCTGCATAAAGGGGAATGAATGCAAATCACACCATATTTTTCAGATTTTATTTGATAGACTTTTTCCAATTAAACACTAAGCGTTGATGTTTTACATAAATTATAAATAACGGGCAATAACATTTTTGTTTAAAACAAGACAAAATGTTAAAAAGACTCCAGGATGGAGAACTATTTAAACATTAGCAGCTTTAATTTATTCTCTGGTTGTCATTTATACTAAAGATTTTGGTTATTGCTATTAATGTTTTCTTATTGAACTTTTCATGTCATGTGCTTGGATCAGCGTTTCCTTACACTCAGCCAGCATTCCCACCGCGCGGCACTTCCTCAGCCGGCAGTCCTGGCACTTCCTCCTCATGTACATGTCCATCTCACAGCTGCCGCCGCTCTTACAGTGGTACACAGCCTTTTTAGTCACACTGCGCCTAAAGAAACCTGCAGTTAAGGTGGAAAAAAACTTCCAGCTTTAGCTTTAAAGTACATTGAAAGGTTTAGAAGATAAAGTGTTTAAGAGATTACCTTTGCACCCTTCACAGGTTAGAGCATTGTAATGATACCCTGATGCTTTATCCCCACACACCACACACAGCTCATCCTGCCCTTTACTCTTCCCAACCGAACCCATTCGAGACCTCCGTACAAGATGCAGCCCCGCCGGGCCAAATCCCTGATTCAGTTCCCCGGAGAGGGACTCCTGGCTGGGATCGCAGGGGCCCTCCACGCAGTGAGAGCTGTACTGGTATGGAGGATGGCAGAGCTGAGAGGGTGAAGCCAAAGACGAAGGCGAAGGAGAGGTAGAGGAGCCATAGAAGGGGAAAGGCATGTTGGCAGGGAGGTACTGCTGCTGGTTGTGAGGAAGCAGCTGGGGGTCGGGGTCCTGCAAGGGGTAGCAGAGAGGGTCTGCCAGCATGTCTGAAAGGAGAGATGAATGAAATGATGGAGATGTAAAAAAAAACAAAAAAGTTTTACATTATAAAAACAAGAACAAATGTGCAGATAAAATAAAGAACACAGAGGTAATCCAATCATTAGAATCATAAGACAAAATCATAAAAACCGTCAACCGGAAACACCTGATGATCAAAGGGAGATTGCCAATCTGTGATAAGAGCAGCTTTTCCCCTGGATTGGTTTGCAGATTAAGAATCAAAGACGTCTCCAGCCTTGACTTAAAGAGATTATGTGTTTCAACAGTTTTTCAGATTAAAATTGCTTATAACTGGAAGCTGGTTCTTTATGTTTGGTTCGGCTTCTTTGTATACTGGAAACAGAAGACCTGAACACTCTGGAAATGTTGATAAAATGAAAAAAAGTCTTAAATGTATTATGGTGTTAAACCGATCAACAATTTCTAACCTAATAGATGTATTTTAAAGTCTATTCTCTGACGTAGCCAATGATGTGCTCAATTTTTCCAGTCTAATTAATGACACTAGCAGCAGCATTTTGCTTTAGCTGCAGCTGTTTGGTTGATTTTCTGCAGACCTTTGAAGAATCCTTGCAGTAATCAATGTGACTAAAGATAAAAACATGGATGAGTTTCTCTATGGAGGACCAAGTGAGTCACTGAAAATGAAAAACAGCCATTTAAAATTTAACATTAAAATCACATCACAAGCATTTTTATTTTAGATTTGAAAAAGAACTATAAAAATTGTATTAATGATTCCATTATAAAATACTGCAATCTTAAAAAAAATGGGATTTAAATACCTCAATTCATAAACATAATTAAAAATAACTTCCCTACTACTGCATCATTGCATTTTCAAATCCTTTCGGCAGTTGCATTTTCTTTCTCTTTTACACTCTCCATTTATATTTGGTGTGAGCCTTCTGGCCCCTGAACACACTGAAAACCAAAATGTGCAATTAGAAAATACTTTTCAAAGTGGATTTCTAATTGTATGATTTAAATGTTAAATTTGAAATTGCTGTTTTCATTTTAGAGGGACTCCTCAGGTCCTCCATATTTCTCTTGGTCTTCTTGTTGCATTTGTTCTTTAATTCTGGACAAGTTTTTCAGGTAGTAGAAAGACAACTTTTTGTTTTTATGTGATTCTAAAGGCCCAGATTTCAGGCCTGTTCATGTTTCTAAATGTAGTAACTTTAGCTGTGTGCTGATTCTTGATCGTTTATCTTTAGATCCAAAGATACTGTAATACCTTCATTATTTAAAAGGGAAACCGTTATATATTCAATAGAGCTTTTGTTTTTTTTATCATTATTATATCATTTTTATCATTATTATCATTGCCATTTAACCATCAATTCTCCATATGTTTTGTAAATAGATTAAATTTATTAATATGTTGGAGTGAATTTGACAAAATTAATTTAACAGACTGTAGCACCCTGTATGTTTTGGAACATATTTTTCTAACTGAACTCTTCCTACTTGGTTTTCCTTTTGGAAATCATAAGTTTTGCAATCTAAATGATTGAACAGTGAAATGTTTTATTCTCGTTAGACTAAAAAGAAGAAAAAGAAAAACAATCGAAAGAAACAGACACAAATGCATCATTTCAAGATGACGCTTCCCAAAGCCAAAGAGCGTCATAGGACTATAATTTTACGTGCCTTGTGTGACTTCACCATTTTAATTGCCCTATTGGGAGACAATAAAAAGCCGAGAGTGAGACCTTGTGAACTTGTTCGGACGGTTGAAACAGGATGCAGCTGAGATCTCTGAGTGCCACGGAGGAGGGCCAGAGGTGGTCTCTGATGAACAGTTCATGAGTTTGTCTCAGCAGAGAAAACATGTGGGGCCCCTGGCATTGGATAAAAGAGCAGCTGGACCAATGGAGTCGCTCAGGGAGCTTCTAGCAATCATACACTGATTAAACAGAGAGCCCACCCTACAGTCATACTGTTAGCAGCATCTGCTGAGGATGGAAATACAAGAGTAGATACAGCTATTCAGATGTAGAAAATGTCCCTATAAACATGTCAGGTGAAACAAATAAATCACCCACTGACGGCCTGTGAGTTTTTATTAGGTCATTTTCACATTATATATATATATATATATATATAGATAGATAGATATAGATATAGATATATCTATATCTATATATAGATATAGATATAAACTGGAAAACTTAAAGAAATGAAAACAAAACTAAAGAAAGAAATATTCAAACTTTGTAAAACATCTGCTCCTGACTGGTAAAGGGAAGGAAAACACTAAGATAAGTTTTAACAAGCTGTCTGTGGCCCTAAGATAAAAATAGTTTAGGAGTCTGATAAGGGATTTTAGGAGCTGTCAAACCAATCTAAATGCTTTACAAAAAATAGTGGGGGACTTTCAAAACAGCTGTCAACATACATATCGCAAGAGCTTCATCAGGGTCCTACTTCTGCTAATGAGAAGTTCCTGTCTGTACACTCAGAAATAATAAACACAAGTCCATAGTTCCATACTGTACATGCCCTCTTTGTGTAAGAAAGAGATGTTTATTTAATAAAAACATGTAAGCTAATTTTTTGGTTCTTTTAATGAAATAGCAAAAGAATGTCTTGATTTCTACAACAGTATCCTTTAGATAGATTAGATGATGTTTGGATGTGTAAAGATAGCTAATTTTTATCCATAAAACAGGATTTTTTTAGGACAGAAACAGCAGATCACATGTGCAGCATGGAGCTGGAAGTGTCATGGTTTAGAGATGCTTTGCTAGTTTTTTTGTCATATACTCCACCATTCATTATGCTACATTCACACCTAAAGCAGCAGAAGCAGCTAGTTTACATGCATAGTCAATGGTTGACGTGCATCTTGGTGCCGCAAAAGGTCCCGCAGCACATCTGAGCAGCTGAAGCAGCGCCTCAAAAGATTCTGAGCATCTGACGCGCAGAACGCGCTATGAAAGCAGCATCTGCTGGAGATGGAAAAATTTAACCATTGCTGCTTGACGCGCCACATCAACCAATCAGAGAAGCTGATCTGATAGCTGGCAGGGAGACAGACACAACGCTGCTGATGCAGATCGTTATGATCACTTCTCTAAAACAGTTCATTAATGTCTAAATTAACTTAAAATGCAGAAATCTGCCGACAATTAATGTTCGCTTTTATTATCCTGGTCCCTACAGTTTAGATTACGTATGTGAAAAACATCTACTTCCAGCCAGCTCAAACAGTAGCGGCAAAATGCGAAGAGAAGACCGGGCCAGAGGCTGCTGTTGAACGGGATTACTAGTGACAGAACACCACCGGTGTACGGAGATCTGAGCGGCTCAGACAGTGAAATAATATTTGAAGGCAGGATCATCGTCTTGATGCACAAAGGAAGTTTTCATCTTTCTCACTTAAAAACATATTAAAACTACTTTTTACCCACTGATCACAGCAAATATAGCTGCCATTGTTACAGGCAAAGAAAGGATAGGGTAGCTCCACCCAACGCGCATCAGATCCACTTTTTGACCACACAGCTACAGCAGCAAAGATGCTTCAGCCATGCATCAGAACTAAACTTGTACAATCATAAAAAATTAAGCAGTATGCACATTTTTGCTGCTACTGCTGCTCACGGTGTGAACGGAGCATTACAGATAAAGAGATTACAGCTGAACCAGAACCAGACCCTTCTTCTAAGATATTATGGCTTTTAAGCCTTCTGGAGGCTTTTTTTTGTGGTTTTCTTTAGAGGTATGCTATTTGTCTTTTTTTTTTTAGCTCAATACCTAAAGGTTTATTAACTCAAAGGAGTCACAATTGTTTCAATACATAAAGGAGAAATGTGTGGAAACAACAACTGTAAACAGGATCTTCTTTCACTTTCTTACTTGATCAAGACAGAAAACAGGAAAAATATATTTTAAAGAATGATTACTTTATTCAAGTGACTCGTGGTCCACAAAAAGACTTTACAAAAGATTTTTAAAAAATTATGCAATTCCAGCTCCTTTGACCTGATTTCCATTGTCCATTATTTCCTGAAAAGTCACTTTCAAACTATTTTATATACCATTTTAAATCCTATTTTATGACATTTATGTGAACTGTATATTTATTTTTGCTTTTTGTTGTTAACTTTTCCCACACAGATTTTTCCACTCTGGGTCGATGAAGATTATTCTGTTGTATTCTATGATCAATTCAATTCTATTATATGAAAACTGATACATTTATCAGGTAGGTCGGGTCTTAGTTAATTCTTTAACCCTTTATAGGGCACTCACTGAAAAACTTTGAAAATTTCAAGCCAATAGTGTTATTGGAATCCAGGACAAGACCTTATTACCTTTCTAACATTCAGAAAATATGGATATATTGATGGCAAAAACTGATGTCAATGTAATAACAAGAAACGCCATCTTGCCTGAATTTTGATGAGAACATTCTGAGCCACAATATTTCTTTTCTGTGAATATTAAAATGTTTGAAGGAGACATTTTTAACTCCAGCTCTCTGTGAAACACTCAGCTTCATGTGTCGTCTGTTGATTTAATCTGATGTGAAATGACCTTGCAGAAGAAAGACATTGTTTTGTTTTCTGGTTGACAAGCTAGAGAAATGTGCTTGTAGTGTCAGAACAGGGCCGTCTGTGGGACTTTTTAATCAACTGTTCCCATATTATCACACATTACAGCACATTTTTGTCTGTTAATCTTGTTTTCTGGATATTCGGATTAAAATACTGTCTGTTTTGTGTTCTGAAGTAGGGAGATTTTGTGGAAACATCCTTGGCTTTCACTAAAGCAGCCACCACTGCAAAAAACTGAAATCTAAATAATTAATTTCTTCTTAAAATAAGTGCATTTGTTCTTGAATTTAGTTGGTAAGTGAGACACCTTGCCAATGGAACAAGACAATTAACGTTTAAAATAAGAAAAAAACAATTGCATTGTCTTATTTCAAGTGCATATTATCTCATTATCTTATTTTAAGAGCAAAACTACTAATTCCTTTGGCACATCGTCTTATTAACCTGCTCAAATTAAGGGTAAATACACTTAATTTCTGAATTTTTTACTTATTTCTAGATTGTTTTTTGCAATGCAACACCTGTGCAGACAAACAGCAATAAGTGCGCCTTAATGCCAACAACATAGAACTGTGTGTCAGAATTCCCTAACCTTGAGAGACATTAGTAAGGCACTGGAGCAAAGTGCCAGAGTGAGACTCATAGAGGAGAGGGACTAAAGTCAGAGGGGTGGGCTATTTATGTGATGTGACAGTGGCTTTAAAGCCCTGAGATTGTTAACCAAAGGAATGGACCTTCATCCTTTAAGAGTTGCAAAGTCTATAGACTTCCCCACACAGTCTGAAACAGTCCAAGACCCTGAACTTGTTGACAGATGAGCTTTCAAGTTGAACTAGAAATCACTGTTGATGTGTGGAAAATGGAAGCGGCTACTTTGCTCAGCCCTTTGTGGCGCTCCTAGCAGACCAGGAACCCTATGGCAGAGGTCACGGATTAACGGACCGCGGTCCGGATCCGCACCCACCTTCTGGCTAATCCGGAACCACCTGATTTAAAACATTTATGAATCACTGCATGCTGTCCAACAACAATGTCTAATTTCACTTGCGCCACTTCTCCTGTTAATACAGTAAAACCCTCCAGAGCTGCACGTGATACAAATTAGCTGTGTCAGTCTGAGTCAATGCGGCAAGCCTCTTTTAGACACAACAGGCAAACCTATGGCAAGCCGGGCGATGGGAAAGAAGGAGAAGATGATGAGAAAAAGAGAGCAGAGAAAGTGTGGACTGCTGGAAGAACTGCGGTGAACTGGTGACAAAAAAGTGAAATGGTGCTCAAAGATGACCCTGCACATTTTGAGTATTTTTGTGAAGCAGGATTCTCCACCATGAACATAATCAAGAATAAATATCGATCCAGGCTCACAAATTAGCACCTTGATATGTGCTTGTCACTACCCGATCAGTCCCAGAAGCAGGATCTGTTCTGTGCATGCGCCATCAGCTTATTTGCGCATCCACATATACTCCCGGGTCATCCTTAATTTTTTTTTGTTAAAAATACCTAAATGACGCTTTTCCCTTCCCCAAAATAATAAGCTGCTAAAATATATTGGGTTAAAGGTTAATAATGTGTTTCCTGAGAAAATAAATGCCTTAAAATCCTTCCTGTTTTATCAGCGTCTCTGCCCGATCTGCACCAGAAATGGGATCCTACTCTACTTCCATTGGCTAACTTTTTCGGCTTTGGATTTAAACATAAATCTAGTGTTTTTGAGTTGTATGTTTCCATTTAGTGTTAACATTATGGTATGTGTTGCGTAATCAAAAGAAAGAAACAACAAAAATGCAGATAAACATGTTTTAATCATATTTAGCTGGACTGCTCTTACCATGTCTGATGACGTCAGAGAAGCAGTTTAATGAGGAAAATATAAAAAGCATAAAAATTGTCTCACAAAAGTCATAAAACGTTTTTTTTTCCAGTTGAATATTACTATTCTTTAGTGAGTTAAGGATAGAAATAAGTAGTTTTAGTACCATAATTGCATTATTTATGGACACCTGGATGTAGATCTGTTCGGGCATGCGCTGAACGGATTGTGCTTCCGGGACGGATCGGGTAGTGACACTGCTTGAGAATGGCTTTGTCTCCATCCAAACCCAGGTTTAAAGCCTTGCAGGGCAGCGTAAAGCTCACTTCTCTCATTAACGAAAAAAAAAAACAGACAGTTCAGGTGTTTTATAAAATACGTCAGTCAGGAAATTGCCTATATGCCAAACTTTGTTGTTCTCTACTTCAAAAAACACTTCAGATTTAAATATGGGAATCTGTTCAATCTATTTAAAGTAACAGATTATAATTAAAAATATCTCCTGAGCTTTATTGGTTGATGATTTTCTTTATTTGGACCCCACTGATTTTTAATTGGTTACAACTGCCCTTTTGTATTTGCTCTGGTTATTTTGTCATTATTATGCACTAAAACGTATTATCTGACCAGATGCATCTCTGCCAGCTCTACTTAAATGTGTTGATTCTTACTCAAATATTTCAGGTTGCAAGATAAACTAGAACAAGTCTGAGGGCATGCCTGTCTCGCCTACATACAAGTCCAGATACAGTATGTCAGCACTTTTGATTTTTGATGGGTTTCTAAATTAGAGCAAGTAATGCTATAAAATATGGAACCTCTCCTCCTCAAAGTACCGCCTCAAAGACACTTTGCCAATGGAACAAGACAATTTACATTTAATATAAGAAAAAACTAATCCATTGTCTTATTTCAAGTGTATATTATCTAATTATCTTATTTTAAGTGTAAAAGTACTCATTAGATTAGAAAATCGTCTGATTTACCCATTCAAATTAAGGGTAAATACACTTAATTTAAGAAATGTTTACTTATTTCTAGGTTGTTTTTGCGGTGTATAATCTGGCATTCGAGATGTCAAGGCAGGCAAAACAAAAATGGACGAGTTGGATTAACATCGAAAAGGAGCTGCTTCAAACTTTCATTCTACTGGACACTTTATGTTAGGAGACAAATACTAAAAGCTTGAACCTGCAGGGTAACCCAGTCCTCACACACTCAAAGCATGTTTGGATTGAGGTGCATATGTGTTGTGGTGTTTCTCACCTTATGCCTCCTAGTGGAACAATTCAGTAATGCAAATTAGGGGAGGAAAAAAACTGTTAATTGGAAAAGAATGGACTGAAAGTGGAATTCATACAACTGGTCAGATTTATGACAGAGGGGTGATGTCTTTTGAGGGAATCATTCAAAGGAAAGGCCTGGAAAGAAAAGGAAACTTTTTTTTTTAAGAGATTGTATGAATAAGAGAGTTATCTGATGGAGTACACAAAACAGCTCTATTTAAAAAAATGTTTAACCCTTTATAGGGCACTCAGTGAAATACTTTAAAAATCCAAAATTTCAAGCAAATAGTGCTACTGGAACCCAGGACAAGACATTATTACCTTTGTAACATTCAAAGAATATAAATATTTTGATGGCAAAAATCAATGTCAATGTAACAACAAGAAACGCAAACTTGCCCGAATATATTAAGAAAAATAACAAAAGTGCTTCTATAAAAAAAATTGATGCAAAAACAGAAACACATTTTCTTTGGTAGAACATAACCTTAGAGGCATTAATGCTGATACGGGCACTTACATTTTTTAGTTTATAAACATAAATATAATTGTTAACTAGGCTAATTAAGTTTTTAACTTTACTTTTTAACTTTTCAATTAGCTTTTTACCTTATTTTTCTTGACTTGTTAACTTTTTTTCCCAATTATTTACAGTAGGTAATATATAATTCAAGGACTCATCTAATTGGTCAAATGCCAAAATAAGATGTACAGCCATGTAGCAGTATATAGATTTTGTGCTTCTAGACCTCACTGAGGGACGGGGGGGAGAATCCATTTGTAAGGTGTATGCAAGTCATCAAAAACAGTAACTTACCTTATAAGGGGTTAATAATTGAAAGAAAGGCCTAATGTGATCATTTGAGAGTGTTTTGTTAAAGGCACACTATGCAACATTTTTCAGTTAAT
>NW_015150852.1:210297-219802 GCF_000732505.1 Cyprinodon variegatus
GACTCATTTAATCATCCATAACGTTATGGAACACATTAATTAACTGAAAAATGTTGCATAGTGTGCCTTTAAAGAGAATTAGGTTATAACATAAACAAGGAATGTGGATTAATTTATCCTTTTTGGAAGAAGGTACTACTGTAGTGTAGACCCAGATCACCAAGATCCTGTTTACTGAGGGACTGCTTAACAATACCAGGGATAACACAGTATGGGCACGTGGTTTTAAAGACAGAGGTAAATACAACAGCTGGTGGGTAATTCTTCTTGATAGGACCCCTCCTCTCCAAAGTTTGATAAATGGATAGATGAAAAAAGGGAAATAGCATCATATTAGAAGTTATTAGTGAGGTTGAATGGTAGCAAAGCCCTCTTTTTTTTAGAATCCCTGTGAAGTTTTGTCATTCATGAATAAATAATGGAGTTCATTGAGGGAAGACACTGCAGGCAGTACTTATTTTGGTCATCCTCACTGGAACAGGCTTGGAACCCGTTCATAATATGGTCCAATTCTATTGTTTGTTTGTTTCTGGTACACATCTAGATGACATCTTGTTACAGACAACACACATATAAAGATGGTGTATGTACGGCACCATGCCACCTGATGGCAGTATACTATGGGAAACCCAGCAACTGGTAAAGCCTTCCTGCTTAGAAAATGAAGGAGGAAATGAGCCCTTTAAAGGATCTACCTTTAATTTTGTTGAGTATAGGCTGGTGATACCGGGAATTTTGTAACAATCCAATACCAAGTGAATAAAGGTTCTGCATTGTCAATATCGATACCATCAATAGATCATGAAGGTGTTGGTGTTTTGGGATTTTTTTTTGTCTTACTTATTACAATTGAACAATGAAACATTAAGAAGAAGTTTCACAGCAATTTAAACAAAATCTTAATATTAAAAAAATTCATGTTATGCTGGCGCCGCTATCATGCAGGACGGGGGCGGATGAGGGGACACAGACAGGGACACTGGTGAATCTGCTGCACTCAGTGCATGTGGATAGAAAAAAATATAGATTTTTTACACAAGTATTGTTATATAATTAACTACTGATGTTGGTATCGATTTCATTGGTACTAGAATTCATCCGTCCACCTCTGTTGACAACATTTCCACCTTCTGTAGGGGTTTTTTGCTGTGCGCCTAAGCGTCGACTTTCTATTGATTTCTGTTCAAATCTGCAAGTGCCGGGGCTTCCTCATATTGGAAGGTTTTCTTTGTTTTTATGCAAACAGATTCTCCAGGTGATCCAAAGCACCTAATGACCAAGTACAGTGGAGGATCTGTAATGCTGTGGGTTTGCTTCTCTTCCAAGGAGCCTGGGATCCTTGTTAGATCATGAACTCATTTGAAATAGCAGGACAGTTCAAACAAACATGTGATGGAGTCTATTAGTAAACTAGAGATGAGTAATTTCTGTCCAGATCAACGCTGTTCCTCGTCGACAATCAGAGACCAAAGACCTGAATCTTACACAAACACAAGGGCTGAGCTCAAGAGAAGAGGCTCCAGGATGATCTATAGATATTATTAAAAGAATAATAGACAAAGATTTCTCCCTTTGTTTGCTCCAATCCTCTGAAATGTGAAAAATGATTGTACATAGTTTTAACATCAGGGATATCAGCAATTATCCATTAAAGCCTTAGTAAGTGGTAAGTAAATAAGTGTATATAAATAAACCGCTTAGATCATTCAAACAAAATGAGGTCTGGACAATAACTTGATGCATAACTGTTTACATGGATTTCTTCATTACAGACTAACTAGACATTTGGACATTTTAATGATTCAATTACCCGACTCCATAAAATCCTGCTGCATCTCAGACTTTAGGAGACAGATCAGTCTAGAAACTCTTATTAACCCTCGTCAGGCTCTGTCTTTATCCTCCTCTCTGTCCCTCTGGGTCCAGATGTTTCCTGTCTTCATCAGACGATGCTGGCGTTGGGGTACAGGCGAGGGGAGGGGGGTCCTTGCTTTCTCGGCGTGTGACAGAGGCTGAGCTTGGTTCTGTTTGTAAACCATTGGAGCGCTGTCTAAACACTCCTCAGCCTCCCCTTCCATCCCACGCACGCTAGGGAGCAAAACCACACCAGCAAACAGCCTCCCCCCCGCACAGCTCCCCTCTCTAGTACAGAGGGAATTTGTTGATGGTACGCATCAGTATAAATAGATCCTGTGACGTGGTGAACGCAGCCGGCCGAAACACCTCAAGGCTGTTTTATGTCCCCCTCTCCTGTCATTGGGTAAATAAAAACTCAGCTCTAGAATAAGATGAGACTGTGGTTCATAAAGCCGGTAGACGCTCTGGGTTTATGGAGAATTGAACCTGTCTGTTATACTTTGACATTCTGGTTAAAGCATAAGTTCTAATTATACAGTGTTATTCAACTTGGAGCTACTTTTAACTAACACGTTTAGTTCTTTAGATGTTATTTGTTTTTCAGGAGGATTGACAGAATTTTTAAGTTGTTTACATTAATAGAAATTAACTGAGATTTAAGCCAGATGTTCTCATGTGTCATTTAAATGTAGGAGTACACTTTCTATAAAGATCCCTCACTGACATTGGTAGCATGAGCCTAACATCTCTACAATAATTATATGCACAACATTATTCACCTGTTTAGGTCTAAATTAATATATAAAAAAAGGGGGTGGCAGCCAAGTGGTTAGGGCATAGGGATTTTAAACCTGAGGTTGTGAGTTTGATCCTCCATCCCCACAGACTACCACTCTGGCTCCCTGAGCAAGACCCTTATCTCCACACTGCTCCCCGGGTGCATTAGTGGCAGCCCACTGCTCCCCAAGGGGATGGGTTAAATGCAGAGAGTTAATTTCGTTGCTCTGCAATTGTGACAGTGGAATGACAATAAATGGAATTATGTGATTTTGATGATTGCAGCCTGTGGGAGGGGCTAAAAGATTAGGTGATGGAGGCATGCCCTAATTCAACCTGAGAAAATTCATGATGAGCAAGCATGAAGCGATGGTGGAGAGGAAAAACTCCCATTGGGAAGACATCTCTGGCAGAACCAGACTCAACATGGCGGTCTTCTGCCAGACCAGCCAGGGATGCTCATTGAACGCAGTAAAACCAGAGGAATCATCAGACTGGATTAAGAAAGTTTAGATGGAGCTTATGGCAAAGGTGGAGGAGGGGATGGAGGAGGGTTAAACATCTTAAAACAACTGAGCAGACGCTTGGTTGAGCAGCAGCTGTGTGGTGATTTTAAAAGTCTTTTAAACTGTGGGGATTTGGTCCAAGATGGATGAGCCTCTGATTGGACGAGTGATTCAGTTGAATATTTATCTAGGCTTCACAATTCCAGAGAAAATATGCAAAACAATTTGTATTTATTATGAAATAGGTTGGACTGCTGCACTAACGTCTGCTGAAAACAGATTTTTTTTTTTTTTTTTTTTTTTTTTTTTTGTAGAATTTTAGACACCTGAGTAAAAAATATCAATCTATAAATGCTAAAACTGACCTAAAATAAAAAATAAAATAATAAACCTTGGTCTGTGGTGTGGCGCTATTTTATTATTGCTATAGCATCTGACCTAAAATGGATCAGCTGCATTTCAGAGATTAAAGAAGGGCGGTGATATTCAACAATAAATGCAAAGTCTTTAAAACTCAGTTTGTGACATTTTTCCATTTATTTAATTTGAAAAAACAGCTGCTTTAGAGCTTTGGCTGTAATTCTAACTAGAAGTACATTAAGAAGCAAAGGTTCATTTTGACCTGAAATAAAGTTTACTAGAGTAAAGCAGCAACTTTGCTTGGCTATCATCCATCAACACATGTATTCATAGATGTTGGAGCTTGGCCTATTTTTCAGTGTAGTCCTGTTTCTCAGACTGTGACTAACCGGATGTGCTCTCTTCATCCTCTGAGATGGGAGCTGGCTCAGAGCTTATCTGCCTGGCTGTGTGTTTCCTGAACGGGACCTCCTGTGGAGCTGGTTGACAGTTGACTTTTGTATCTCTGCTTCTTTTTCTATGTCTGCTTCTGTCTCCTTGAACCCCAGTCGGCCTCGGCAGATGGCCGTTCACACTGAACTTGGTTCTGCTGGAGATTTCTTCCTGTTAAAAGGGAGTTTTTCCTCTCCACTGTCTCTACAAGCATGCTTAGTATGAGGGATTGCTTTGACTCGAAGGCAATCAACTGGTTTACCTTAGATAGAAAACTTTGATTCAGTTTGACTGTATGATCTGGTTGAACTGTAAAATGTCTTGAGATGATGTGCTGTGAATTGGCACTATATAAGTAAACTGAACTGAATTGAATTGTGTAAAATTTATGAAACAATATTATTATTTAACCTTTCTATCCATCCTTTTTCAGACCTGGAAAATGAAGATAGCAAATTCTTCACTTTTCCAGATTTGTTGAGGCTGGATCAATGATAGTGCTAGCTGAGAGATGGAAGAAAAGGCTGAAACAAACGGGTATAATAGGTCAAGTTTCACTTTTTAACTTTGTGACACCCCTAAAAGTAAATACAGGGTGGGAGCTGCTGGTTATATTTCTATGGCGTTAATTAGTCCTATAGACGTTAGACTCTCTTAAGTTGTTAAGAGAGTCTGGAGATGCTGTGTATTCTCATCCCCTGTACCAACCAAACCAAAACACACTACACGGTAGAGGCTGTGGTTCAGCTGGACAAGTGGTCTTTTTCAACTTTAAGCCAAATGACTTAAGACAAGAGTGGATACTTTGAAGCCCCCATTTCAGATGTGATCAACCATTAAAGGGTAATTTTTGGTGGTTATTAGTCCCATAAAATGGCTTCAGACTGAACCGACTGCAGATATTGTGGGTTTTTTGGCCCTTTTTCTGGGGAGACTACCTATCTATTTTCAGGGATAAAACATCCTTATATTTTGTTCATCCTTGTTAAGATAACATAACCGACTTTAATCAGACATAACATTGGTTTTATTAAAAACACATTACTATATTGAAGGACGAAGATATTAATGTGTTGGTTATAGTTCATTCCTCTGTAGAAAATAAAGGGACCTTTTATGTGAAAACCAAAAACATTTCAATTGATCACAGAGTAACTAAAATAACAGAATATTAGCAAATGAAGAAAAGGTTAACAGGTATCTGATTTTACTCTAATGCCTACAAGTCACCTCTGTGGAGCCGAGCCACTGATAAAACTCAATAATAACTCCCATTTGTGATAAAAGAAAGAAAAAAACACTTGCTAAAGATTTTACTTTTTTTTTTAATTCTGCTATAATGAGGTCAAAAAGTGTAATAAGTAACAATACAGTAAAAATATTTTTAACTTTCCTTGTTCTGCTGAAAGTTTATTATTTCCGCCTTATGTGCAATAGTGTCCTTATTTAAACCGATTAAAGGTGCAAACAGCCACTCGATTAAATATAATTAATCTGTATATTTTACAGTTGAATAAAAAAATAATGAGACTATAATAGGCTTTCTACCACAAATACACCTTTAAATATAAAAAGATGAATATATTCCTGTTTGTTCTATAAGTGTTTAACAATTTGAACACAGAAAGAAATAAAAAAACAACATTTAAGTCATTTTACAGTTGGACACCACAGCTGCCCTCTGTTTAAAGATGAGTGACTTAATGGTAATTGCAGGATCTAAGCCATTGTCACTTTAATTTGTTAAAATCTACAACACATTATTTGGATACCAAAAAGCGTGAGAGCAGAAGCAGGAAAAGTTAAAGTAAAAAGGGAGTGGAAAGCACCTGAAAAAGCATGAAGGAGCAGAAGTCTGGGAGTGTGATGGAGGACTGACCGTAGTACTGGAGCGGCTCCGTGGAGCAGTATCCCTCCGAGGTGGAGAGATAACCCCCTGATGAAAAGCTCATCTCAGGCTCCGTCCACTCTCTCATCTGGACTGAAAATCTCCTCTCCAGTCTGGGATTCCGGATCTACCCTCTCACACAAACTCCAAGCAAACCCAAAACCAGTCTGAGCTGAAGGATTCACAGAGAATGTGGAAGATCTGGGAAGCAAAGAGACATTCCTGAATCCCCACAATGTGCTCAGGTCTCCCTGTTTGACTCAACAAAAAAAAAAAAGACTGCAAGAGAGGAAGAGTGCAGCTGAGGTTGTTGGTCAGTGAGCGATGGAGTGCTGGAGGAGGGCCTGAACGTCCCTCAGGGGTAGACAAAAGGGAAAGTGGGGACACCCAGGAAGGGACTGCAGTCCAAACAGCTGGACCTGACTGTGACTTTAAAAATCAGATGAGACCTCAGAGATATTCAACACTCACTGTGCGTCAGAATATGTGAATGTGAAATGATCTCCTTCCCAGAGAGTAAACATGTCGAAGTTTTTTATGAGCCCAAATGTTATTTTTCTTTATATTAAATCCCAAGTTTAAACAGATGAACAGACTCATAAAAAGTTTTGTTGGGGATTTGTTTCCTCTAGTCTTGGGAGTCTGTTTACTCTGCCTTTTGTTTACAGCTGCAGTTAATGTTAAACAGCAGTTAATATTAAAGGGTCTCATGAACCCCCCCTCCCCACAGGCGTTTTGGCCAAAGCTGCAGGGTGTCGAGGCCGGATCTGCCTGAAGAAGACAGAGGAGCGACCCCGACCCCGGCCTGTAAATCTCTTAGATTTAGCCCGTTAGACGTGCAGCGTGCTCACAGAGGATTGATGGTGTCCTCCCAGCCCGCTATCATCCCTACGCTCTCTGGGAGCATAATGCAGGATGGCAGAGGGTTAGAGGGAGAGACAATCCTTCTTCCTAAAACTTCACTGGTACCACTGCGATCCGTCTGTGAGAAACCAGGCAGGAATGCGGTTAAAAGTTACACATCGGCTTTGATTAGAAGAGAATGTACGAAAGATAAAATGGCACAAACAGTCACAGCATGTTTACAACATCGCTTCCATCAGAAGGTTTAACTTTCCCACATTACAACCACAGACTTTACTGTATTTTAGTTATTGGTGTATTTTCATGCACATGTAGAGCCCAACATTCCTTTCATCTCAAGCTGAGTCAAATCGGATAAAACGTTTCTTGATTTGAAACTAGGGCTGAATTTAGGGCTCGACTGTTACTGGATTCTATTTTAGCTCTGGATTTTTGTGCAGAATTATACACTAGATAAGTCATTTTTTTTCTTAAATAAAATGCATTTGTTCTTGGATTGAAGAAGTTAAAGAGACATTTTGCCAATGGAACAAGACAATTTATATTTAAAATAAGAAAAAACAATGGCATCGTCTTATTTCAGTTGCATGTTATCTAATGATCTTATTTTAAGAGTAAAAATACTCATTCCATTGGCAAACTATCTCATTTACCTATTCAATTTAAGGGTAAATACGCTTAATTTAAGAAATCTTTACTTATTTCTAGATTGTTTTTCTAGTGTATAGCAGCTGGAAGATGAATCTCTTCTCTTTCTTCAGTCTTTAATAGCTAAGTTTCTTGTCCCTGCTGCAGAAAGCCTCCCCTTACCATGATGCTAACGCTGACATGTGTGAATGGTGTTTAGAATCATAATATTCTCTGGAAAACAAAAGTGGCCTTCAAAGAACATGCATTATGATCTAAATATAGAAAGGTAACCTCCAGTTGCTAAGCAGAAAGCCTTTGAATTTAATTTGGGGAACCAAAGTAAAGGGATTAAAATAGGCCTGAATCAATGATTTGAATTAATCATGATTAATCGATTATTGAAATAATCATCCCCTAACTTAGTAATCGATTAATCGTAACTTTAACATAGAGACTCTAAAACATGCCTTTAGATGATAGAGCAACCCGCTTAAAGCAGTTATTATAACAAAATTGTGAAAAAAAAAAAATGAACCTTTTGCATTCCAGATGAAAAACCTTTCTTGACCATTAATACATTCGATCCAGAAGTCGTCAAAGTGCAGTTTCAGCTTTAGTTGGTTCAAATTCTATGTAAAATCTTCTTTACGGAACCTTTTGCCATCAGATTATTAAATTAATCGAAAAAATAATCAACAGATTAAGTGATTAGCAAAATCGTAATTAGCTGCAGCTCTGGATCAATTAAACATTTATGAGATTATTTACAAAATAGCTTAATAATTGTGTTTATTTATCCTCCCCTTTCACCGGTGTGTGCTACTTGATTATGGACTATCACAAAAAAAAGGTTTAAAACTACAACATAAAACATTAAAAATATATGTTCTAACTAATACTAACCATGGATAATTTGGCTCAAAGTTGTTTTTATCCATTTGGGCTTGCGATATGTTTTCTTGTTAAAGTTTGAGGCTTTTAAAAGAATTGTTTTGAACTTTTAGAGTGAATTTGATAGAAGATAAATCAGCCCTCAGTATATTATCATTAATAAACAGCACTCTTAGTTGTGATAAACAGAAAGAAGTTTAGGCTGAAAGCTAAAAAAAAAAAAAAAAAAATGTTAAATAACCAAAAATCCTAAGCAGTTGTAATGAACACAGTTTTAGCTCAAAGATAAAAGATAACGAGGTGTTTAGTGTAAATGGCTTTTCATTTTGGTGTAAAAAGTGCTTTGATGACTCGTCAGAAACCAAAAATTAGCTCAACAAACTTCAGGTCAAGGAGAGAAACCCAGAGATCCTTCTTCCCCTGCCAGCCTCTCCAACCAATTCTGGGGAAACTTCATGCATTCCCCTGCTGAAAGGGAATTACTGCCCCTCCTGGTGGGTTCACCCATCTGCCTCCAATAATTTCCTTCAATGCAGAGAAGCAGCATCAGATGATGATGCTCCTCTTCCCTTATGCCAAGTGAACGAACCCTCTCTATAATGAAGCTCATTTTTGATATCCAGGATCTCGAGCTATACTGAAGACAAGGCTCCAACTCGTATATCTCACTCTGACTAGGAAGAAATTTAACATTTTATTGTCTTCATGCAACTAAGAAAAATCAAATATTAAAAATGATTTTACAAGTTTTAATAAAGTAATTCCAGACTATTTAAAATGCATCATACTGCAGAGAAAAAGTAGGGCTGAGAGCAAATTCAACAAAGTCTGTAGGCTAATCCAATCCATATCTGTGGCCATTTTTAAATAGATGACGGTTTGAAAACTGTACCTCAGTGCAAAAGCAGGATATTTCCCAAACCCACAGGCGTGTAAACACATCAGGAAAGCAAAGAAAGGGTGCATCATGTTTAGCTTGTGTCACTGAGAATCATTTGGTGACTGAAGCCATCTGGAGGTTCATTCTCTATAGTAAATGAAGAAACCTTAATTTCTCTATAGATTTTTAAAATATTAATCTTTACATGTAGGTAAAATTCTAGATTAACCTTAGATGTATACATGTATCTCCAAATCCCTACATGAGTGCATATTTAGCATTCACAAAGACAGGAAACATTTTATATGAGCAATGTTTCTCACCAAAAGGTCATGTTTTAAAGTGATTTATAGTTGAGCATTTTTTAACTGCTCATCAGAGGTGTTAAGTGACAAAGTATAAATACTTTGTTACTTTACT
>NW_015150852.1:220502-280989 GCF_000732505.1 Cyprinodon variegatus
ATATATATATATATATATATATATATATATATATATATATATATATAATTAGGGGGATCAGAAGTTTGGGGGTCCTTAGCCTGGAAAACATTGAAGACCCCTGCTTTAAATAGTTTTTAAAATGATACTTCTACAGTCAGGGAGTCCCCCAGGGGTGACTTTTCCTCCCACTCGTCTTCTCTGTGTAATGAATGAACCTTGGCATACCGGCATGTGAAGCTCCTGAAGTTTGAAGATTTTATCTATCATTGATCTGATTCAGGACAGTGATTAGTCTGCGTTCAGACAGAAACAATTCGATTGGCCCAGAAAAACTCAGAGCATAACGCCATCTTCTTAAAAAAATTGTTCTCTGTGTCTCTTCCTAACTTGACGTCATCCTCAAAACACAGGTAGGATTTGTGTGATCTGGAAATGGAGAACTTCTACATACATGGTTGGCTCTAGGTAGGGGCCAAGAGGGGCCAGAGCCCCTGTAATGGCCCAAGTAGTAAAGATGTAACACTATAAACATTTATGATAATAAATAAAGATATGTGTTGGTATATTAATTATAAATGATAGGTCCCCTGGACCAGTTTTATTCTTCATTTATTCTATTAAAAAATTAAGTTGTTGCCCTAATAATTTAGGTTGTTTTGAGATATGGTAACGGTTTTTATCTGTTATGTCATTATACGGGACAGATGGACCCAGTATTCAAGGAGAGACAGTCAGTAGGAAAGTTCAAAGAGTTTGTTAAATAACAAAACTAAAACTAAAGGGGAGCTGCTAGGATCTGCGGCTTGCGGATACTGCAGGAGGGCGGGGCACCTACCAATCTCAGACACTCTGGTGGGAGAAACACAGGTAAGTGACCACGATCATCTGACTGAAGATGATGAGCTCAGTGAGTAACTTACCTGGTTTAACAGCTCAGTCCATAACCCTAGAAGGGGCGCCCAGAGTGTCCCTGGTGCTGCAGCTCCATAGGATTGGCAGGAAGCCGATCCTGGACAGGGTTACAGATCAGGCAGAAGCGAGTCCAGAATCGTGACCAGGCGGTCACGCACAGGAGCAGACAGGATCAGGTGCAGACGGGCAGGCTCAGTGGAAGAGGGTAGCCGAGACAGGACATGGAACCAGAACTGAATGCATGACCTTTAAACTGGTCTCCACCTTGGAGCCAGGGTCACTGGAATAAAAACTGAACCTCCCCGCATAAAGAGCCAAAAACCCTGAGGACCCAACAGGGGAGGAACAGAGGACGAGCAGGGGACAAGACAGACACAAAAACCCTCTTTCCTCTGGTCGCCAGTATCCAGGACATTAACCTTAGAATAAACAAACTGAACAGAAAACAACATCTAATGATTTGGCCCTGATAGCTGGAACTGAGCCCAGTATAAGGGCAACAGACAGGTGAATGAGATGAGTGATAATTAGGAGGTGAAAAGGGTTAAGCAGGTGAACGGCATGAGTAATCAAGGCCAGCTATCACAGCAGATCATGACATGTTAAGGTTTCCAGAGCTTCAATTGGCTTTCTGGTTAACTAGTATTAGGGCCAGGGCCAATGAATATTAGGGCCAGGCAAGAGATTTTTTTTTTTTGTCTTCTATTTCCAGAATAAAGTCATCACATTATGAGAATAAAGTAATAAAATTGCAAGAATAATTTCATAAAATTACGAGAATAAAGTCGTAACATTACGAGAATAAAGTCGTAACATTACGAGAATAAAGTCGTAACATTACGAGAATAAAGTCGTAACATTACGAGAATAAAGTCTTAAAATTACGAAAATAATTTTGTTGTACTTTTTACGAGAAAAAGTCAAAACGAGAATAGTCATAAAATTATGAGAATAAAGTCGTAACATCCCAAGAATAAAGTTCTAAAATTATGAGAATAAAGTCGTAAAATTAAGAGAATAAAGTCCTAAACTTATGAGAAACAAGTTGTATTTTATGACAACTCTTACAAGAAACACTTTCTTCCCTATAATGAGGAATGTGGAGCATCATGTGAAGTTATACTCTGGCTCTGGTTTTACAAATAAGGAAATGTTTTAGCACACCAGCAATAAACTGGTTGGATGTCAAAGTGGCCTCAGGTTGCTGTTTGGTGGAGCTGGTCAGCCATCATAAGCTGGTCGGAGCTCAAAGCTTTCTTTCTGAAACGGGTTATGGTGTGATGGCTTAATTCTTGTAATATTACAACTTTTTTCTGGTAATGTTACGACTTTATTCTCAAAATAAAATTTAAAAATCTCTCTCCTGGCCCTAATACTCCGTCGTACCAACTCCAACTAGATTTGAAAGTTTTTTCAATTTAATCAAATATAAAAAACTGCTGCAGAAATACCCAACATTCAGCAACAAACCATCCACCAAACAGAGAAAGCTTCGCAATGACTGCATCTGTCTGCATTTAGTCGACTGTTCAACTCAGCATCCATATTTATCAGCTAAGGGTTGAACATTAAAACAAACCGGTGGCAGAATCTGGTACAAGCAGAGAGTTTAGGTTTTTGTTTCACTTTGAAAGGAGAGCTGTATTTATTTCCACAAGTCTGTGAAAAGTCTCAGCTATGATAAAGCGTCCGCCTAACAGTCTCTGACCTCTGATGGATGAAGGGAGAACAGAGAGCAGGCAGCGGGGCAGAGAGAAGCTCTAAATGATGGGGACAGCAGCCGACAGTCAAAATGTCACCGTGGATCTTCTGGAGGTGTCACACTGTTGGACACATTGTTGAACACAAGCCTAAGAGCGAGGGCTCGGCCCATGGGAGAGGAGAGTCAAAGAGAGAAGAGGGGAGGACTTTCGGTGGACATGAGGAACGTTACTGGATCAGGATTTCTAAAAATGTACACAGAGAAAACAGAGGATGTGAAAGGATGAGACCAACCCTACAAACTTTATCAGGGATTTCTAAACACACTGACCCAAACTGGTCAGAGTGTTCAAACCTTCCATCTCATTAGCCTCACATGACTAACAGCACAAGCTGTAGGAGATAAATGCAGCACTTCATAAATCCAGTCCTGGACGCCGTGTTCATGGGTCTTTATCTGCTGTGGTAGCTGACGGTAGCTGTAGCTCGATAACGAGTTGTTCTGTTTACTGACACGCTCACAGGAGCCTGCGCTCACATTAAAGCGGCCCCTGGATTTACTGAACAAAGTCCACAGCTCATGTCTGAAGGGGAGGGGGGGTTGGGCTATCATAGAGAAGAATGTCCACATCGTTTAAAGCTACTTTTTTAAAGACCTTTAACCCGTTACTGTGAGGCATTTTTATGATGACCTATTTTTCCTGCTATTTTGTTTAATATAGACAGATTTTTTAATCAACTCTGCACCTAAATATGACAGCAGCAGTCATGAGCTCACAAAGTCTCATTTAGGGCATAAATGGCATTAAATGAGGCCTTTTAAAAGGCAAATTTAATCTTTTTTGGTTTGAGAGTTGGACAATGAAACTAAAGGTTTGCTTCACAGCATTCTTTAAAGAAAAAAATGAAAATGTTTGATTTTTATTTGGATTTTCTTTCATGGAAGTGGTTCAAATCAGAACATAATCGCCAATAATATTTGGATCATCTCATTGCATTTTTAAAATAAACATTTTCTATATTGGTATTTATTTATTGAGAATTATATTGAAATGATTATAAAATGGTGGAGATTTAAATGTTAGATTTTAAGGACTTGTAAGTGTTTAACGTAGTAACCGTCTGATGCTATGAGATCAAGCTCTCCTTTGGGTTAAGTTCACCAAATTTAACTAATGCATCTCAGCTAATCAGCCTGGTATCCCTGATCACTTTTAATACTGTTAGTGGTTCATGTTATTATCAGGAGGTGTGTCCTAAATTCAATTCTGGTTATGGCCTCCGGGAGCCTCGACCCAGTCCAGCTTTAGATGCAAATGTATGAGAAGCACCACACTACAGGAGCACCATAGAGAGCGTTCTGACCAGCTGTCTCACTGTGTGGTGTGGAGGCTGCAGCGCCTCAGACTGGAGGAAAGTGAGAAGAGTGGTGAGAACAGCAGAGAAGATCATCGGGGCTCCTCTTCCCTCCATTAAAGACATTTCATCCCAGCGCTGCGTGTCCCGAGCCCGTAACATCATAAATAACCCCTCACACCCCCATCATGGACTGTTCTCCCTGCTGCCCTCTAGGAGGAGACTTTGAAGCATTCAATGCAGGTCCAGCAGATTCCAGAACAGTATCTTCCCCACCGCCATTAAACTGCTGAATGTTATTTAAAATGGGTTATTTCCATATTTTAAAAAAAATTGAACTGTACATATACAGTCATATGTTATATCACTGTTTTTATGTATTTTTTTACTGCTTTCAAGGCTGCGCTTTAAAAAAAAAATGAGAGAGAGCAGTTCTTAACGAAAAATTTTTTTGTTTACACTTACGTATACAACATAAATAAATCTAAGTCTAAATGTGATTGGATATTAAACCACTGCTCTTGGTGGGGTTGTTATAATCATGGCTGAATTAGATTTTATCCCCCGTTTTAAATGACCCCCCCACGACATACACAGTCAAGTCGTAGGGCCCTATGTCCTTAGAGGACCAAAATCCTGGTCCCCATATGTTAAAGTTTTGTTCTTTGAGTTGAGATTAGGGTTCGGCCTATGTTGGTAATAGGGTCACAGTTAGGCTGTAGAAATGGCTTAGAAATGAATTGAAAGTCCCTAAGAGGATAGAAAACGTGCTTCTGTGTATTTTTGTGTGGATGGATGTGTGCATATGTATATATATATATATATATATGATATATTGGTAAACACAATATTTAAATGTATGCAGGATTATAATACTTTTTACTCTTATCTTTCAATTCTGCATGTTTGTAAGAACCCTAATAAGCGCTTTTTAACACCTTGGCAGCTGCACTGGTTTCATTTTATTTGCTATCAGCAGTCTGTTTAGTTTTCTACCTACTGAACACACCTCAGATAAACCAACCATTTCTAGATGTAAATGTAATATTATAGAAAAGGTTTATGTGTGGTAAGATAGATAAATCCAGCATTGTAAATAATAAAGTGTTAAGTTTTAGCATTTGAGGCACTTTTTGGTTAAACTATCCGGCAGCCGGAGTAAAAAAAAAAGTGCTTGCACTGGAAGTGCCTCATTAAGAAATTCCCAGCATATAGTGTTTATAAACAGGCTGTTGTTCATCCCTGATGATGGATGGATGCGTCCTATCACTGACTCTTCCTGCAAACCTCCTTAACTCCCTCTTTAACAATCTTTCTGCCACTGTTTGCTGACTAACACACACAAGCAGTAACTGAAGCTCTAATATTTTCTGTTTCAGTACCTCCTGGCTGGGTGGGCCCTGGTGTGAGTTTCATTATGTGTGATGGAGAGTGGGGAAGTGTGTGTCCGTGTGCTAGGAGGGAGGAGGGTGCAATGGAGGGGTCAGCGTGATTCTGCTAATGAAGAAAAACAGCGTGGCTGTCAGGGCCTCCCAGGAGCGGGTCAAAACGTAGGCCGCTGCGCGTTGGTGTCAGCCACAGCGAGAGGTCGGAGGTCAACGTTAAGGCCAAGCTCAGACCTTGGCTTCTTGTGTGTCGAGATAAATAACCTCAAAAATAGTGCTAAACCAAGCAGTTCTGGTGCCTCCCAAAAATTATTATTTTTCTGTTTTTCAAATCTTGTGAGCGAACAAATAAGAGAAAGCAAAGTGACTAAAAACTGTACTGCAACAATACTTAATTGTATTTTTGTTTAAGCAAAAAGTAGTCATACAAGAAATGAGAAGAACAAAAAAGTGGTTGGTAAAATAACGACTCAAGTAGTAACTGATCTTCTCTCTACTCATGATCTAATATTCAATTTTAATAATAATAACTGAACTTTACTGATCTCACACTGGAGTAATTTAACATTTTGAACCATCCCCTTGGGGAGAAGTGGGCTGCCATTGTGTGGCACCCAGGGAGTGTGTGGGGTTAAAGGTCTTGCTCAGGAACCCAGAGTTTGGCTGTGGGGATTGAACCGGGTCTTGCAACCTTCTCAGAGTACAGGCGTAACTTTCTGAAGGACAGGTGTGGACATGTCCCCCCAATAATCTCAGCTTTTTTTCCCCTTTCCGCTCATTTACTTTCACCAAAGGCAACAGAGGTTGGATGCAGCCATCAGTGTTCAGAGCGTTTTGTTGTTTTTTCCTCTCTCACGCTGCTCCCGTGTACCGCCTCTCGGTGTGACATCATCAGATATGTCACTTTAAGACATTTGACTTGCCCAAGCTTAGCAAGAAACTTGAGAAAACATAGTTTAAATGTTGTGTTCTTCTTTACAAGTTAAAGAAGCTGGGCTTCTCAGAGAACCATGACTCTCAATTACAGATTAAAATTAACATGTTTTCTTATTGTACAGACAGAATCAGACTGCAGAGCTTCTACATATCTTGACACTTTGTTTCTGGCATCATTATATTACTAAAGAGGTTCATAAATCTTTTTAAACAGAACACAGAGAAGTAGGGAGAGCTGCAGATTTAAAGGTGACACAGATTTACTGGGATATGCAACATGCAATAAAATAGATCTCCAATTTTACCAGAAAGTTTACAAGAAAAAAATATTCTATTCTATATTTAAAATGTAGCATATCCATATTTTTCTGGATGGATGGAATTGAAATTGTACATTTTATGGATGCATGATATATCGATTTTGGCATCAGAATGAGCTATTATTTGTTGTTTTTTCATACATGAATGTTTTTAGGCTCTACATATCTAATGCACTAAAATGCATCTCTCTAATGATCTATAAATATAAATATCAGTGTATTATGGTTCTCATTTGTTCTTAACAATAGGAAAGCATTCAATAAATACATGTTTGAGCTCATTTTTTGGAAAAAACAAAAACCTAATGAAAGCGTTCGGGTGGAGTAAGTGTAGGTCCATCAGCCCCCACCCTTAGAGTGTCCCCAACAACTTTCATCAAAAAGTTACACCCTTGCACAGCTCTAACCACTAGGCCAACACTCCCCGATCCAACATCCGAAAATATCTATTTTCAAATGTTATTTCATACTTTCAAATTTTATTTTTTTCACAGATTTTATATTCTTTTTTTGTCTTTCAAATTTCCTTTTTTTCTGAATGAGTATTAAGAACTGCATTCCTTGCAAATGGAGTTTTTCAGATCATATGGTCTACCTCAGGGGCGGCCTTTCCTGTGTGGTAAGGAGCAAAGCATTTCTACTGGGCTGCACTGACATTACCAACATCTTTACTGGTCCCCATCAAGAGCAACTGTTGGTGTCAGGCTTGAAGTCTGGGAAAAAAGATCATAAAAGTCCATCTGAAAAACAGAAGGAAAGTAGAAAAGCACAGTCAAATTGTGACTTACATAAGGTGTGTGTTTTAGGACTGCCTTCTCTGGAAAGCAGTTAGTTTCTGTAGAAAAGTTCAGTTGTGAGGAAAAAGGTTGGGAATTCTCAGGTATCAGAAAACATCTCTTTGAAATTAAATGAAACTGTTACCAACAAGGCAGATATTTGTCTTTAACATTCTTGCCTAAAAACACCTTCAATGTTTATTTTGGGTCTTATAAAGCATAATATAGAGATTTTTTAACTACAATTTTTGCCACCATCGTCCACCATTTGTCTCCGAGCTGACCAAGCTACGTTGGCCCGCAATGACTCATGGGAAATGGAGGGTCGTGTAGGATTCTCAGCCCGCAGCAAAAGTGCCAGCAGGCTTCATTGCGGGGAGTATCCTGCTTCCACCAAATATCTCTGTAATACATTTATACAGACACACATATATAGAGATATATACAGATAGACTGATAATAAAAAAAAATTATGAAAACCCTTAAAACCTCTTTTGATTAAAACATTTCTCTAAAGTCTCAAATCTAGATTGCATTTTTTCTTTTTTCAAATTTTGATGTACAAAATGCGTTCTTTGCAACAATAATGGAACAAAATTCACTCCACTGTGAACCAGGCAATAGGCCTGTTACCCTGGAGGTGCTGCAGAGATGCACAGCTCAGGAGGAATAATCTGCTGACAGGGCAGCTCTGGGTGATACGCTTTAAAGCATGGGCTTTTATGAAAGGTTGGAAATAAAGAAACCCAAGAGGTCTTCTTTTCAGTTGAAGCAAATCGTCAAGGAAACCACAAAGATGCTTCAATCAGATGAGGTGAAAAATGTCCAAAGGTCCAGGTGATAGGATCGGAATGTGGGAAGAGAGAAATTTTCCATCTAAAGCCGACTGAACTTCTGCTAATATGTTTAAAAAAAAAATATATTTCTGTTTCTGCAGGTAAAGATAAAAGAGATATTCCTTTGAAGATATACAGCTGTAACTCGGCAAAATGTGGACCTATAAATGGTTAACCCAGAGGGACTGACTAAAAACCTTCCACACTTTTAAGTTTTATCTGAAAGATAATCTGAGAATCTTTCTTAGAAACAGGTCACGGATCTGTCTGACTTGTCAGTTTTAATCAAACCCAAAGAACTGCCTTTTAATGTTATGACTGTTACATGAATAAATGTGGAAATGTTCAAGGGGAGGAAAATATGTGTATGATAAAAAAAAAATAAAACAACGAAATAAGAGGGAAAAAAACATGTTTTTAATGTGTTTATTTCTTTCTAGTACACTGACCAATCAGATATGCTTAAAATCTCTAATATAAAACAAACTTCACATTAAAATGTGCAAAACCAGACAATACAATGTGCAAATCTAAAAATTAAAACAATAGTTTTAAGAAACCTTCATTTTTTTTTTAACAAAAAAAATTTATTTGTATGAAAAAATGTTTGGGTTTTTTGTTATAAAAATTTTTGGCACATTGTTTTACTTCAAATTAAAAAGAGACTAGATCTAAACTAAACATGCTATAGATCTCCTAAAGCCTTAAAACATAACAGATAGCGACGTTATTGTGCCCCGCTTAAACCAGAGCACACAGGGCTGCGTGTGCATGGCGGTCAGACCAACCGTTCGCAAATATAAAAGCACCGTTGGTATTTCAGAGTAAACCTCCAGGGAATGGTCAAAGCTTCCAGATATCACTGGACATTAACAGAAGGCTTGGTGTGAAACTCAGAACTCCATGTCTGAAACCATCCGCTCAAAAACAGAAGCATTTTGTCCATACACGGATTTCAGGAATAAAAGAATCTGTAAACATTAAACAGAATGGCTACGTAATAAATAAAACTAAAAGTGAGTTTGAAACCGAGCGGGTTTGATTGGAGGAGAGTTTCTCCAAGATGTCGTCCGTTTGATGGTTCAGCTGCTGATCAGAGGCGCCGTCTCATCATTGACGACGATACCGTTCACGTTCTGAACCGGGGCATTACGGTAGATAAAGAACTGCACTGAGATCTGAGCAGCAAGGTTAAGGAATAAACTGTTCACTCTGTTGAAAAAAAAAAAAAAAAAAAAAGGAATAAACTGTTCACTCTGTTGAAAAAAAAAAAAAAAAAAAGATGTTTGACAAACAGAAATAAGCAGCAGGGTTAACCTTCCCTTTCTATTTATTAACCTCTTAATATCAATCTAATTTTGGGCAATCCTCGCCTATTTTGCATACCCAAATGGAAAAGCAAATAACTTAGGAACTGTAAGCCCAAGTTACATGTGTCATACATTATTTAAAAGCTAATACCTTCTAGTTTCTGAATATATACATGAAATTCGGTTGAGTAAAACACCCATGCTGCATCAAGCCCAAGCATCAGTTGAAACAACACTCAAAGTTGCTTTTTTTATTCTCAAAAATGATAGGTCTTTTTAGAACAGCAGTTATAAAGACATGCTTGCTTGTTGTGGCTGCTATATCTGTGTTAATTGTGCTTTGATGCTCGCTGTGTCCATAAAATGAACAAGGTGGTTGAATTGTGGAGAATCTAAGCTTCCCAATGATGTCTAATATGTCTATATTGGTAAACATTTTACCAGTGTAATTTTCATGCAGTCTGAGTTATTTGCAAATGCTTTAAAACAGGTTTTGAGAGATTAATGAGGTCCAGTTAAACTAAACCCAACACTGAGGATAAGCTGGTTATCCACTCAGTAATTGAAACATATTTATTGCCACAGGATATTTATACCTTCCTGTAAAAACAGAAAAGAGGGACATGAAAACTAACAACAACTCAAACTGCTCTTCTTATAAAGGTCCCAGCCTTAACATTGGAAAGTACAGGAAAGTACTTGTACATTTCTGATTCTTACTTCTAAATGTTTTAACAGTACGCATAAATTAGTTAATTTGTGATTCGTATTCGTAAATATGTTATTTTTAATTTTTATTTGTACTAATATCTTTCATACTTGTAAATATGTGACTTATATTCAGAAAGTTCTGATTTGTGCTGCTAAATTTGTGCATTAAGTACTTGAAAATATGTAACTTGTATTTCAGCAAAGCTGTAACTTTCTAACTTGTATTAATAACTTCTAAACTTCTTACAAATGAAGATCTGATGTCACATGTTGAGTTGATAACAAGGAACAAATAAAAGCCCTAAAGTTATTTACATTATTGACTTTTATTTATAATTTTATCTACGTATTTGTACATTTTTATCAACAGTTAACCTCCCCAAACAAGGCAAGGTAAAATCTAGAAAGGCTGAAAGTTAGAAGGAAAGCTTTTCTGCGTTAGGTTGTTAACCCTAAATAATGTGTGTAAATGAAAAAGACTCGGTTGAGTACAGTTAAACAAAGAGCAGTGGTTGGAATTAAAAGCAGCCTAAAAAACTAGGCAAAAAAAGCTGAGTAAATGTCAGTAAAACCGCTACAAAAACAGAGCAGCACTATTGAACCCTGGCAGATTTTTTTTTGTTATGCAGATCATTTCTCCATCTGACAGCGTCAAGAAATCTTTCAAACAATTCCTGAACTCAGTCTAAGTTAGGCTAATAGTAAACCTGTTGTAATGATTCCAGAACAATCCATCCAAGCTATTCCACCAAGAAACAACAAACCAACACTTCTGAAAACTTAAATCCAGAACAGGCTGTTTTAGAGTTAATAGAGCTCTTAAAGTATTAGAAGTGTCCAAACTAGACGAGAAAATGCTAAAAGATATCCCATCACTTCTGTTCTTCCTTATTTTATGCAAAGACTTTGAGTGTAGCTTCATACTCAACAGTAAATAACCTAATAATCTGATAGAGGACCTTTGTAGCAAAAAACAAAGCAACCAGCAGGGGGAGCCAATGTCTTCTTTTTACACTGTTGACCCTGCACTACCTGTTTCACTCTAAACCAGAGACTTTCAGCCATCATCTCATAGGAATATGGCATCAGGTGAAGTATTTATTTTTTAAAGGATACGATGAGGTCCAAGGTGAGTGTTCCAAGGCTCCCGATGAGCCAGGGCAGGTGATGGACCAGGTAACTCCTCTCGCCCTGGCCGTGCTCAGGGTTCTTCAGCAACACACTCAGACCGTACGTGGTGTTCCCCAAGATGACGAGGGCAAATAAGAAGTAGGACACTCCCTCTGTAGACTTCCTCTTAAACTGTGATGAGAAACGAGACAACCGCAGAGGAAATGATCATCTTAACAAGGAATGGGGAACGTTTTCACTTCTTTTACATACTCACAACTTATGTGCACATTGCAGCATAGGGAACAAAATCTATGAACATAAAATCTTCTCCTTTTCATCTTAATGAACCCTTTTTCTATTTTCATCTTCTGCTTACCAACATAGACCTCCTCTGTGATGACTTATAAGCAGAAGAGGCACTAGCTTCTTAAAACAAACACACAAAACAATGCACTCTTTAAGCACATAGATCTACTAAAAACTAGATTGTTTTTTGTTTCTGTCAACAAATTCATGCTTTAATCATGACCTCCATGCACAAAGCAGCAGAAACATTAAAACTGGTTAAAGTTCCCTGCCATGCCGTTTGTATGTTCTTTTAAACTCTACGACACGCACATGCATACAAACGCTCCCGTATTTGGAAGTTAAATTACACGTCCTGTATTGAACTGATAAGGGACGCTATTTGTTCCATATTTTCATGAATAACTAAAAAACAGTAATTTCAGTGGCACTTGTGCACAGAACAACTCTACTGTTGCGAGTGTGACCCATGTCTGCTTGTCCTCATTCTCTCTCTCTCCCTCCCTCTCGTAGCGATAGCTTAGAGTCCTACTGTTCTTGATTCGCCTTCCCCTTATGACGTTGTCGGTCTAAAGCATTCTCCACTCAGTTATCTCTCTTCTTGTGGCGTTTGTCATGGTTTCCTGGTGACGGTCCTCATGTTTAGTTCTAGTTCTACAAACTGTGTGCCTGTGCACGCCAACTTGAAGCATCTATTGCAACATTATTCATGACAAGTGCCCAGCTGATTTGCTCAACTGCATTCAAACAAACACGTAGAACTTTATATCCATTATGATCTTGGACAGTGGTTTTCAAAGCGGGGGCGGGAGACCTTGGGGGGCCACAGCAGGTTGGCAGGAAAAGTATAGCACAACAAAATTAGTAATTTAATAAACTGGGTAACTAACAACCAAAAAAAAAAAACAAAAATAAGCAACAAAAAAAAAATAACAATATAATACCGGTAATCTTACCTATAGCCTAAAAAAATTCTAGCACGCCATTGGTTTGTGGGAGGATTTCTGTGCGCGATGATACTGTGCAAACTTAACATTTCCATTTATTAATTATTTGAATTGGCTGTACCTTATTGCAAAAAATACAAGCCACGCTCAAAATAACAAAATAAAAGTACGGTATGGTTCTGTGTTGAGCTGAAACGGGACACAATTTGGTTAAAAAGCAGGAAATTGCATCTAAGAAATACAACATTTTCTGGGGGTGGGACCCCTGCGCCAATGAATTTTCTCTAGGACCCCCGTGTCCCTTATTTCCATTTCTGAAAGTTTGTAACCCTATTAATAAGGCACCGCCACTCATTCAAACTGGAATATAACACAGCAGCAAGACTGGGATAGTTTCCAAACGTTACACAGAAAACTGGTTTTCTATAAATGTTATTTCCTGAGAAAACAGGCGTTGCTGGTCTGTAGTTGTACGCCAGCATGGAGCAAAACTAGTCTGCTTTGATCACTGAATATTTTTTATGCACAAACAGGAAAGTCTTCCTGTGCATGTTTGCATGTCAATGCTCAGTTCCAAAGAACATGTTTCCCTCTAGTGGTGTGGCAGCGAAATTGCGACTAAAATGTCATGTAAGATGTGTTTATAGAAACAGAGAAATAATCCCTGTTTCAAAAGCTCGCTTTCCCGTGAAAACATATCTATACCGACCCTGAAATCCCAAAGACAGAATTTTGCTCATTAGAAGCGAGTCTGAAATACTGACCTCTAGAGGTCGCCTATGTCTAAATGTTCGCAGCCTGACATTGTAAAATGCAGCATACAAGCAAGTGATTCTGAATCATGTACTGAAGCGGTTACCAATAATTTTTTTTTTATTATTATTGTGGTGTAGGATTTTCATGAATTATAGAGATAAGTCAAATCATTGAGCTCTCACTACTCATGGTGCGTTCAGACTGCATGCGGTGGAGGCCGTTATTTCCACCAACCCTGCAGGTAGTTCACCGCTCTGCATTTCAAACTCAGCAAATAGACAGTAATAGTTATTACTTCTTTAGTGCAGGTTTGTGCATTTAAAATTCTCATTTGTAAAAATGAAAACATTTAAAAATGAAAACAGATCTGATGTGCTGCTGTTGTTTCAGAGATATTAAAGATTATCTTAGCTCACTCTGAGGTCAACTATCCCCCCTAACAAATGTTTTCTGAGCCATAACAAGGCTTTCTATAAGCAGGGCCACCCTACAAGGCTGGAACTCAACGCTACACCAGACATTTTGAATTGAGAAAGCTTTAGGGATGGGAAGCAGAACATCTAAAAACTTGGAAAACAAATTCCAGTGGTTTGGTTTTTAACTTTTTTGGAAAGGTAAAACTATTTTTATGCTGATTTGGTCTTAAGGTTGGTTTAAGATAATTATTTTCAATCAACCACGATGATGTCACCATCCCAGCAGAAGTTAGTGCTGTACTCGTTTCCTGATATAAAGATATACATGTACTTCCTGTGCTGGTATCGAATATAACAGTGAGAATGTTTACCTTATTTAGAGGCTGGAAGGATTTTTTTAATATTTAGTAAATCACCAGCCTACCAAACCCTCTGCTTTAGTCCTACCGTTACCCCTGCCAACCACATTTCATTTCCTGTCAAGGTCTCACTGCCGGCATTTCACAATAAAAGCACAGGTGAACCATATCATCAGAGACTGCTGCTAAATTGTTCTTTATGAACAACTTTTGAATTGCCTTGGGGAGACTATCCCCAAAGGCTCTGAAAAAAGGATTTCACTTTGATTCATCCAGAGCTGTGCCTGCATCACAAGTCAGATTCGGCGGTACCTCCTTGTAAATCTATCCCCGCAAAAAGCAGCGATGCTGAGCAGTGGGCAATGACAGACTGGGCTCTGTGCTGGAGATAAGACAGGATGATTAACAGGCCTAAAAGGACTAATTTAAAACGTCTTTTTTCAAAGCCACCTAAAGACCTCTTGAGAGTATTCCCTAATTCTACCTTTTCGACATTATTTTCTCTCTATTCCATTTTATGATTGACTGCTGGTCGGTTCCTTTGTCGCGATTTCATAGAAAAGATCAGCTGGTGTTATCTTCAGCGATCATCGCTCCTCTCTCTCTTGCGGTGCTGCTGTTTGACAACACCTCAGCTCTATCTAGTAGGACAAAGTGAGGGCGGAGCAGTGAACGCTCTCAACGCTGGAGTTTACCACTCGCCACTGCCCGGTTTGTATAGGAATTCTATGTGAATCCACCGCGTTTGCCACAGCCACCATGGTCTGAATGCACCATTAAAAACCCTTGTTTTGCTCAACATGTCCAGTAATTGTGGTTCTAGTCCTCATTTTTCCATTTGAATCGAGTAAAATCTGGCCGATTATGGCTCCTAATGAAAACATAATCCCTCTAATCCCTTTTGATGATAGATAAGATTTATGAAAGTCATAAAAACCTTGTCAAACAGTGACATAAGAAAAAAAGTTAAACTATTTGGGTTTTAAACACTTCCTGATGTGCGATCGGTACCAAACCTTAAGCAGATGTTTCCACTTCATCCCTAAAGATATCAGTGTTATGAACTGAAGGGTTAAAATGACCAGCACCTGTATAGGTTGTGTTTTAGACACAAATCTTACCTACATAATCATTTTAGCAGGGAGCAGTTTGTCATACTCACATTAGTGTACATTTGTGGCAGCCTGGAGCAGAGGTAGAGGACTGATGACACTGACCCAATGGAGAAACCAATGATCTCTTTAGGGGTAAAAGCCTGAGGTAACAGAGAGGAAGAATTAATGTCAACAGACATAAAAAGTTCACTTCTTTCAGAGAAATAATAATTAGAAAAAAAAAAAAAAAGGTCAGACCTTGATAGAGCTAAAATCAGTGGTTGAGAGCAAAGAGCGGCTTCTGAACCCGAAGGAAATCCTTTCAGTTGGCGAGCCGAACCCAGGGAGGGGGCTGAGGCCTACGGTGAGGCCCAGGATGCAAGAAACACCAACAACATGCAAAACACTTCTGCCTGGTGATGAAGGAACAACAGTTTCATCTTTAATAATTACAACCATTTAAAAACAACTACTGAAAACTGAAGCCTGGTTTGGAGTAAAGATGACTCATTATACAACAGCACCGCCATACAGGGGGATGCAATATATGATATAAGTAATAATAATAGCTCCAAAACCAGGTTTAGACTTGCTAATTTAAACCATGAGTAACTGTTTGCTGGTAAATAATAACAAGTAGACTAGAGATGACTTATGAAAGCTTTGCTTCATTTTCTATTTTTGATTTGAAGCCCAGGAAAATATTTCATTTCTACCTTCAGGATATTGTCCAGCAATATGGATTTGATCAAATTACTCATTGAAAAACCCAAAGCAGGAGACGTATTATCCTTCTAGCAATGGTGGAGATTTGCTCAGTAACAACAGGCTCATTTTGTCTGCAGGAAGCAGCTTTGTTTTCTAAAGTCGTTCTTTAAATTACCAGTTGTTCAGTAACACAACAGCAGCTCATATATTTGGTAAGTTTTAACTGTTAATATTTGTTTTTACTCCAGCTGCCATGTGACAGGTAAGGGAGAAAACCCTGTAGTATTTTCGCTATATTCAAACACAGAAATAAAATGATTAAAATAAAAAAACACACCAGCCTAATGGCTGTGTAGATTCTTAGTCATCTGGGTCATAGAAACCACAAAACAGACTTAAATTAGTGTGAGCCGACATATTTGCCAAAGACTCCTGGATAGGCGTCAAAACATCTTCCTAAAAAATATGAGCAAAGGTCTGGTTGCCTTCAAAGTTTTAAAAATCCTACAGTGGGATTTCCTTTATCTTTCTGGATGTTTGTTACCACTGACTAGAACAAGACCTGCTTTATTTACAGACCATCTTTGGTTGAATTTTTTCACTGACATTGTGTTGTTATTGAGCTTCAGTGATGTTTTATACTGTAGATGTGGTAAATAACAAAAAATGTATCTTTTAAATGCTGCAGAGTTTCCAACTCTGGACTATTAGCAACGTTTGAAGTGAATTTATAAAGGATGTGGCATCCTTCATAATTCATCTAATTTATATGAAATTATATATATATATATATATATATATATATATATATATATATATACAGTATATAAAATATTTTCATGTGTCAGCTGGGATAAAAACTAAGATGAATCTTTTATGAGTCTAATTTCAGCATTTTCTGTCTAACTTAGCTGCAGTATGCAGCGATGTTTCCTTAACTATTTAAGCTGCATGACTGATCACGATTGACTGCTGGATGGCAAACGATAACCAGCATGTTACAGACTAGAGGGGACTCCAGATTAGATCCAAAATATCTCTTAGAATTAAACAGCTCAGACAAATAAATAAGACTTTATCATAGCAAGAATATTTTTACAATCTTTAGCACACTTTATATTTTTCTGGCAGCCTGATTGGATTTTGAAACCAGACTCCGTGTGAAAACTAATTTTTAATTTTCTGAATCAAAACGTGAAATTAAGACTTTTTACTTGAACAAGGCTCATCTAAGCAGGAGATCGAGAAAAAAAAACAACAAACTCAAATCATACTCACTTTGAGTCATTCTGTGCCTCATTTTGTAGTATGTGTACATGCCCAGCATCAGGAGGTCAGCCAAGACGTAATAAATGGCCGTATAGGTCTAATTTACAATAAAAAAACAAGACAGATGATCCTCAAACCAAATAAAACAAAAAACAAACTTGATATCTAATAAAAGTTTGCTTTAAACAATTTTTGATGCTTTAAAATTACACAAGAATTATCAGAAACAGTGAAATTGCTTAAACAATAAAAACTTGAAAAAAATATGATAGTTTATTATCATCACTGTGGTGTTACTTAAGAAAAAAACAAAACCATAAATGTTATAGGTTACACGGCAGGTTTAAAATAAGATATATAACCTATAAAAAACATGTTTTCAAAAATCACCTGAAGAGGAAGCTGGTCAGCCAGAAAGGATCCCACCAGGTTACAGGAATCACCTCCCAACCACAGCAGCAGGAACCAAATAGACAGGGCACTGTCCATATTCCCCTTTTTACAGGAGCTGTAGTACTGTCTATAATCAGTGGGGTGGTAGAGATGATCGTTAAAAAATAAAATAAAAAAAACAACAACAACAAAAAACACACAACTAAATACTTACGGAAGAGAGGACACCATGAAACAAACGATGGACAGGAGACCTAGATAGACACTGGCCATGTCCCTCCCATCCTGGGCACATTCCCCAAGTCCTTCCCAAATCCACTGGGAACCATTAGGACATAAGGACGTGAAGTTTCCTGAATCGCTCCATCCGGTCGAACTCGATGAGAAAAATATGCTGTTCCGCATCGTCTCCTGGTTAAGAGAGAAATCTGTTAGTGAATACTATAACTGTTACCTAAGAGGATCTTCATCAACAAATGAACTGGAGATGGGTAATATAACAAATTCACTAAATCGGCTCTGATGGATGCTCCACAGGTAACAAGGAAAATCCAGATTATTTCCCACTCTATTCAATATATACTTAAAAAAGTAAAAAAAAAAATAAATAAGACAAAGCCAAAGCATGCGTTTGGTTCCTCATGAACCTCATACCCAGGGTCAAACACGGCAGCGACAGTGTCATGGTCTGGGACCATTTCAGGGAACTAACTAGCCATAAAAGAAAAGCTGCATCATCGTCTTATAATGTCTATTTTAAGACCCTGAAACCCTGAAATGTAACAACTACAAAGAATGAAGGTAAAGATTGTGTCGTCAAGCAGTTATCCATTAGAGGAGGAAATGGGAATTCAAACACATGTTGCATTTTAAGATCTGATATATTTAGGTGTGATAAATAAGCAAACTTTTTTCCAAATCAAAAATGTATTCATTTTCAGCTGAATTCAAAACTATCACCCCCATTGAAAAAAAAAAGATACACCATTTATTATTTCCATCTCTGCTTACTTCCTCATATCATCAAGGCAGCGAATGATGGAAAAAAGGTTTGCAAAACAGATATGTGGATAAAGAAAAACCCACCACCAGGTTTGAATATGAGGCCACAGAGTGAAAAACCTTTTCTTAAAACATATAAACATCTGTTAACCCCTGGCTTTAGATGTCCACTCTGAAGGGACCAAAGGTTGCAAAATATCTAATATATAAGAGAGTAAAAAAAAAAAACAGAGTGTTCAGTTCAGTCTACTGCGGGTCTGTTGATTAGATCAACGTAAAAAAACGTAAAAATCCATAAAAATACTCAAAGTAAATCAATAGGGCGCGAATGACTCATATATAGCCGGTTAGCTACTTTGGATTATAGCAACAGCAGCTACCAGCTGCTCAGTAACAGCGTACTGTTGTAACCAGTTTATAAACGTGTAATGTTTGGGTTCGTCTTGCCTGTGTGGCCGCTTGGAGATGCCCACTGTCCCCACTGAAAGCAGAACAACAACGTCGTCGTCTCTAGTTTCGGGAACGTACAAGGAGAACAGATAAACAACTCCCACCGGTGTTCCGTCGAATTCAGCTTCCCCAAATACATCAGACACCCGCGAGCTGATTGGTTGGTTGCAATATGCTGCTGATCTGATTGGTTGGTTCGACAGGGAAACGGAACCGCAAACACAGTCATGTGACCTGTGGCGTAACCGCGCAGAGTGACTTTCAAAATAAAATGTTTTTTAATTTTTGAAAACATAGGAAATTATTAATTTTAAAAGCAAATATCCAAGAACAGTGAATTATTACTATAGGCTGAGCGGAGGGGACCTTTATTCCCTAATACTGAAGCCAGGTTTAACTTGATTTTCTGTTCCATAACTACATAATCAAGTTCCGCAAAGTTTATTGCAAAAAATTTAATAATTCCACGATTACATTTAATGTAGATCAAATTCATGAGAGAATTTTATTTTTTTCTAATAATCTTTTGATAATTGTACAATTCAATCGCTTGCTTCAAGTGATCTGACATTTTTATGATGTGCATTTATTTTTTTTAAAGGTAACAAATTAAAGGAGCCACCTACCCAGAGAGCTGCTTAGATCAGATCCGATGCTGAATCCAAGTTTCTGCAGAAGCAGCGGTGTCAGCTGACCCGCTGTCAGACTGACGACTCAGCAACGAGTTCACTGATGTCAGCATGCGGGATTTTATTAGCAGGTTTCCGGAAACATCACGTGTTTTTCTCAGACAAGTTATGACTCGAAAAGCTGAGCACAGCTCCCAGTTTAAAATAACAGACCCAATACGAGAACAATAATTAAAAATAAAACTAAAAGCAGCATAGATCTCCCTGTTGATTGAGAAAATGACATCAGTGTTTTCAGGGCTGGGTTTGGTGTGATCTTAACTGGAAATATGGGCATAATAAAAACAAACTCAAACAGATTAGAAAAAACAAGTGGCATATTTTGTCAAAACTACTAATAACGTTTGACTCTGATGAGAAGAAGGATGTATGGTATTCAAAATGCTTTCCAAATTGAAATCTAAAAACCTTTGAGTTCATGTGTAATTAATCTGACATGCTAAATAACATAACCTCAAATTTAACTAAACTTGACATGAAAAGCAAAAACGTGTCAGAGAATCTGTAAACTTTGGAGGAGCTGCAAAGATGCGCTGCTCAGTCAGCAGGAAAAGCTACTAGTCATGAATCGCACAAATTTGATTATTGAAAACTAATAAAAAGAAATCCAGAATAAATTTTAAGTTAGCCCATGTAGGATTGGCAACACAATGAAAATAAAACAATATGGCTCACTTCTTGGAAAGACATCGACGCCTAACAGAAATCTTTTTTTTCATATTCTTCTAAGTAGGGCTAAAAGTAAAGATTATTTTATTTATACTTATTTTACCTTTTTTTTTTTTTTCGATTAATCGATTATTGATCGGATAGCCAAAGCCTCCATAAGAGAAGACCTTTTGAGAAATTAAATCAGGTGAAACAAGAATTTTTCCACTTGAGTTCTGGATAGGGCATACTGACAGACGAAAAATTATAATTTTTTTTTATCTTATATGCAAAATGTTTATATATTTTTTACAATTTTGGTATAATTAAGGCTCTATTTTGATCACTCTTTCAGCTAAAAGCATGTTTTTGAGTCTCTACTCCTGTTAACGATTAATTACTAAATTAGTTATCGATTATTTCTACAATCAATCAATCATGATTAATCCTATTGTTTCAGCCCTACTTCTGAATGTGAAATTATATCATAAACATTTCACACAAACCAGAATGTAGACATACTTATGATTTAAATATAAATAGGTTTTTTATCCCCTTCCTTGAACACTCCATTTATATGATAAACATGGTGGTGGCAGCATCATGCTGTGGGACTTCCCTCCCAGCAGGTGCATAAAATCATGTCAGCTGATGGAAAGAAAAAAAAATCAGACGTGCCAATTAATTTTGTAGCTGAAGCAATGACACGTTGAGCCGTATGTAACTTGTATCTTCTGTTTTTATAGAGGTCAGAAAGAACCAGTCCAAATCTTCTCATTTCCATAAAAGAAAAAAAAAATCTTAATTTTGTCACTCCTGCATGTGTTGCTAATTCAGACACATCAGTTTTTTTTTCCTGTGCATTTTCTTACCTTCTTTATCTTGTTACTTGTTTTGCTCATTCATTGTTTAACAACTTATACACAGACATCCACCCATGGCCTCCGTAAACATTACCCTGCTGTGTAATGTCTGCTCTGTCCTCCTGCGGATGTGGGTCACGTTAAGGCTGTGAAATGTTCAGGGTCAGATGGTGGCTGCATGTGTCTGAACGACCATGCAGAAAAAAAAAAAAAAAAAATGAATTGAACATTAAAATCTGAGTCGTGAACATAGTTCCTAAGTCCAAACATAAGTCCAGTAGAGAACCTTGTATGACAAAAAGCTGATATTCACAAACGCTCTTTGTACTTTTCCAAGGCCCGGTACATAGTTGTGTTTATAAGCTAATCAGGGCTAAACTGCAGAAAAAAGACCTTTTATGTTTTTTCCCCATCAGATCTATAAAATAGTTTAGCTTTCCAGACAGTTGAATGTATTATTTGATTGAACATCAAACAGCTGAATGTTGTCGTCTCAGCTGTTCTCTAAAACCTTTATAACCTAAAACAAATGCAAACCTATTGTACAAATATTTTCTCTGGTATAGTTCCAGATGTTTTATTGATGCACCAAAACACCTATACTGTAGACTCTCTTATTTACACAACATTTGAACACAGTCATACAAATACTTGGTAGGCTCGATGTCGAAGTATAGATAATATACATCAGAGTAGGTCAAGTTAAATGTTTTTATAAAGAAATTGTTACAACTCTACAAATGCAAATGGATGATAGAAAACACAACTAAATCAGTAGCTACAACTAAAAAAAAGAAAAAGATCAGCCTTGAAATTTTTGTACAAGCAGGTTAAAGTCCATGAAACACACAGATCAGCGCTTCCATCTTTACGCCCTCAGGGGTTCACAGAAATAAACACAACAAAAGACCTGCAAATACTTTTATTCTAAGGCAACAATTTTAGAATGAGTTTAAGAAATCTTTGTACTCATCATATGTTGCTCCAAAATAAAATAAAATAAAATAGAGGAGTGGGGGAGTGTGAGGAAGACAGTCCTTTTCCTTCTTGCTTCTTTTTCTTTTACGTCCGCTTCTATTTGATGTGAAAAACCTTTTCGTCCGTTTTCAACCGTTTACGTCTGGGCTGAATGTCGTCCTCCGAGTCCTCCGTTTCCACCTCCTCTCGTTCTCTCTCGTCTGACGACTCTGGATCCGGCGAGTCGGGGAAGGTTTGATTCGGGAACATCTCCTGAAGCTTCTCCTCAAAGTACAGGCTCACCGCCTTACCGGATATCGCCATCTCCGATCCCGCCTGTCGGAGGAGGAAGAGGAGGAAGAGGTCGAAGAAGAGCGTGAGGAGTGGCATAGAGAAGGAAGGTGCGAGTACCATTGAGTGGGAGGTGGTTGGGGGCATGAGTGGGTTGAGGCAGGAAGGAGGAAGAGGAGAATGAGGAGACAAATTAGATTTGGTTAAGACTCCAGGTAGCAGGGAGGCCCCAGCTCAAGCTTGCTGTACAGAGCAGGGATGTCCTGCTGTCCTGTCCCACTGTGGCTCCATGAAGCATTTCCACAATTATCTAACAGGCTAAAAAGGCTCCTCTGAATTCTATTTTAAATATTTTTACTCTTTCACAGATAAAAGAACAATCTAACCTCCACAGGCTGGTGATTATATGCCTTATTGCTCTCAGAATCCATCTCACCTTCACCACTGAAGAGCATCAACCAGCAAACCTAAAATGCATTTTTAAGATGTCTAAAACAGCAAATCAACCACAACCACAGACTAAAGTACCTCTAATTCGAACATTGCAGTTTGAAATACAGACAGATTGTTCCAAAACACCATTTCAGAGCCTCACACAGAGATTACCTTAACGTCAAAGGCTAAAGGAGCACACATACCCTTTGTTTAAGGTATTTTCCACTTCAATGATTTAATATTTTGCATTTAAATCACATCATTATTTAAAGGTTTGAGCATGTTCTATTTTTAATTAAATTTTATTTTATTTTTATACTTCTGCTATAAAGTAGCTGAAAACAGTTTAATTATTGTTCCTAGTGATTCATAGAGCTCCAGACAAAAAAATCATTTTTCATCCATTTGATAAATTTTCATCTGCCAGGTAGGAAATCCAAAAATCCTACAATTTTTTCCTGATCAGTGAACGCACCACATTTAAATGCCATTAAATCACACTGAAAAATATCTTTGCTGTCGTGGTATGTTAGAGGAAAACAAAAAAATTAAGTCAAAGAAATTGCCAAAATGTCGGACATCGTTAAAAACATAATTTTTAGGTATTTTTTGATTTCACAGATGTTAGGTTTTTAAAAAACTAATAATTTTCCAAAAATATTTCCACACCGAGTTTAAGGAATTGTTTTCAGATTGCATTTTATAGATCAGCTTCTCTTCTCGCTCTTGATGCAGACATTGAATAATACAAAAGAATGAAATATGTAAAACTAATAAAAAAAAAAGGCTAAAATAAAAAGAAATAAAAAATATAAAATCCATAAAAAAATATACTTGAAATGATAAAATAAATTTATTTTTTTACAGCAAAATTACTCTTATATCCTTTTTTTTAATTAAAAACATTTTTCAAAGTTTTATTTCTGGATTTAATTCTTTCTGCAAAACCTGTTGTGTGATAATGTAACAAAATTGACTCCACAGAGATCCTGATTTGTTTCAATAAAGTAAAACTTGTGATTAATTCCTCAGATCTGTCAAATGTGGCGTTTATTTTTGCTTTGCATTAGTTCTTTTTAGTTAAATTACTATTTCTTTCACTAGCAGTTCAGTGAAGCATGGCCATGAATGCCACACCGATATTTCTCCAGTAAGCTTTGGAGTAGCATCATGTAGCATCATATTCTCCTGTTACACTTATATTTCTGATCTTATCAAACTACCAAACCATGAACAGAAAGTTATAACATGAAAAAGAAAATGGTAGCAGGAAAATTAAAACAAAGACAATCAAACACACTTTAGTTCACCTTGTGACCCGTTTCCCAAACCTTTTATAATTCTAATTTAAAGACAGCAGCTTAGATTTGTTGGAGTTTCCAAACATTTCTTGGAGCCTCAGTGGGAGGGAACAGAACATCGAAGCTCTATTTGAAACGGCTTACCTGGGTATTAATCTCTTTCTCCTCATCATAAACTCGGATTATTCGAGACATCTAAAGGGGGTAATAACATTACAACAAAGACAGTGAAGCAGAAGAGGAGGAGAGAAGAATTCATAGCACAGGCAGTTTAGATCATAACAGATAGGAAATCTGTTTTTTTTTTAAACTGTGCTCGATTAAAAAGGTGTGCATCATCTCCAAGTCCCAAAAAATAAAAACAGCAAATAAAAGGTCACAAACGACACACAGAAAGGAAGATCGTTTGTGCCACTTTTCCCCCTCTTTATATGTTTCACCATATTTGGCTGGTTGATATAAGAAACATCCAATTGCCTTTTTTTTGTCTTACATGATGTGAAAAAGAAATAAAGGGAACAAAAGGGAAAAGGGTGATGAATTGAATACTGTAGAACAGTTTAGTAACTGGATAGAGGACTTAGAGCAGTGTTAGTAGAGAGAGATGGAAGAAAGGAAGCTTTTAAGTTCCATTTTATCTATTAGTTTAAGGGTACAAAGGTGTAGAAAGCAAGCATCACGAGTTTCCAAGTGTTGTTAGAGGGATGTGAATAAAAATGTGTCTCAGTTTAAAATATAAATATTACTTTCAAGGTGGAAAATTCAGATAAATTACACAAGGAGAATTTGTTGAGTTTAATGATTGCAGCCAAGAGATGAGGAAAATACAACATTAAGTGTCTCAGAAAATTTGAATATAAGACATTTAATCAAAAATAATTCATACAAAAATGTTAGCTTACAGCCTGCACAGTCATGTCAACTCATTGCCGAAAGGGATAGAGTCAGTTTAACAGGAAAGTTGGGTGGAAGGAAAACTGTGGTAGAAAAGCCTGCAAAGGCAACATGGATGACTGACTGAGGAGCAGATCAGGATTCTGGATATATAGCTCTCTGGTTTAGGAGTAGATTAACAGAAGGAATGTAATATATTAAATATATTACATTCCTTCTGTTAATCTACTCCTGAACCAAAGAGCTCAGCTTAATATGACATGGGCTAAATCTAAAGCTCAGAGGTGAAAAACTTTCTTTTATACGACAGAATATTAGGGCCAGGCTTTTTATTTTGAGAATAAAGTCGTAACATTGCGAGAATAAAGTTGTAATCTTACGAGAATGAAGTCATCATACAACAACCCGTTTCAGAAAGAAAGCTTGGAGCTCCGACCAGCATTATGACGGTCGACCAGCTCCACCAATCAGCAACCTGAGGCCACTTTGACCTAATGCCCAATTTGATGATGATCCTAAAAGATTTCCTTATTTGTCAAACCAGAGCCAAAGTATAACTTCACATGATGCTCCACATTCCTCATTTTAGAGAAGAAAGTGCTTCTTATAAGAGTTGTCCTAAAATACAACTTGTTTCTTGTAATTTTAGGACTTTATTCTTTTAATTTTACGACTTTATTCTCTTAATTTTATGTCTTTATTCTCGTAATTTTACGTCCTTATTCTCGAAATAGAAGAAAAACAAATCTCTAGCCTGGCCCTAAAACTCTGTCGTACTTTGATACTTCGCCTCTAATTTAAAAACTTTAAGGGTCTCTGGAAGAGCTGAGAAACAAAGAATCCAGGTTGCTTTGAGTCCAGAGAAAAGATTCTGCATTCAACATTGGAGCCGGGTCATCTGCAGGGCTCATCCTGGTCCTCAGAACCCACTGCCCTGCATGTTTTAAATGCATCTCAGTTCCAGCACACCTGAATTAAATGACTTTTATTACCTATTTATTGAAGTCAGATTTTGGGGGTTAACCTAAAACCACGCAGGAAAGGTGGTCTTGAGGACCAGGGCTGAGGGACACTGCTGCACTAGAGCACTTCCTCAAACTGGCCTCACCTTAACCTCGTTTAAACTCCAATCCTGGAGATCTACTGTCCTGCAACTTTTCTGTACATCTCTATGCCAAAACAGTCAATCAAACAATTATCTCTGCAACATGGCAACGATGAGTCACTCACTGGATTCAGGTTTGCTGGAGCAGAGATGCATCTAGAAGATGCTGGACAGTAGCTCTGGAGACACCAGAGCCAACAATGCAATTAACCTGACAGCTGCAATCAAACAACTGGGCCACCGTCCGAGTGCCTTTGTGCCACAACGCCATGATGCAGTGGTTTATGAGAAGGAGATTTTTAATTTTTTTTTATCCTAAGGCTTTTTCTTTTACTGCACCCTACAACAACACTTACTAGAACAAGAAATAGGAAAAATATGGCTGTGTAGTTAAGCTATAACTATATACATGACTTTCACTGAAAAAGTGACTAAAATATCTCTAATTTACTTGCAAAAATAAATATGTCTTTAATAGTTTATGAACAAAATGTGTCAGGTCAAATACAAAAAAAAGGTTAAAAAAATGTGGAATCAAGACTATTGGATTTTAACTACAACCTCCTATAAAAATGTAGTAAAAAAAGAGAAAAAAAATCTAATGAAAATCCATAAATGGGAAATAAGAGTGAATGAAGTTATTGGCAGTACAGATGTGAGAAGTCACTGTTTGAGACAGTCCCTTTTTCTGGTCCAGATGTGTCCTCAGTTTTAGAAGCATCCGTTTCTAAAATTGTGGTTTAGGTTGATTCCCTGCTCTTAAGTCAGCTAAATACTAAAGTACTGGGAATTTTTTTCATGCTCCCAAAGCAGCAAAACAAATCGTCGTTTTAATCCAACCATCATCTGGGCTGAACCCTTTCCCTCAGAACTTCTAAAGTCTACCTTTGCCTTCACCACTGATACAGCTACAAAAACTGGAATATTATAAAGTACACGGAATTGGACATACTTCAACAAAGGCTGAGGTTTGTGTTTAAAATATCTTTTGTTTTAATTGAAGATCTTCTTTTGCAAATATCTACTTTTCTGAGACACTGGATTTTGGATTCTTATCATCTGTAAGCCTCAATCATGGCTTGAAATATTTTACTCTGTAAGATTAAACAATACATAAATGAGCTTCACTTCCTGAAATGAGTGAAAATATTTCATATTATCTGTGTTTTTTATTATAAACTCAACACCAAGTTCAAATTTCTTTCTTTTATGATCGAGAAACAACAAACCTGGGAGAAAATATTTTAAGGAGTATTTAACAGACCTACGTAAGTCACTGGTGATTCCTTTTCTTAAATATAAATATTCTAAAAACAGACCTTCTTCCAAGAATGTTGATTCTCTATTTTTTTATGGGATTCTTTAACTTCAGTAGACTTCAGTGGAACTTGTCTCTGCATGCACAATTTTAGTAGCTGCCATTCCCCAAGCAGGCTGAAAACACATGCTGCTCACCTCGTTGTATTTTGCACAGTTTTTGAAGATAAGGCGCATGTCATCCACAAACTCCTGGATGGATTTGTAGTACTGGGAGCTGCGCAGCTGCAGCTTCTTCTTCACCTTCTTTAAGTCCATGGGCTGCTTAATGATCTTGTAATAGTTGGGTACCTAGGTCCAAAGACAGAGTATATTCCATTTTAAAATATTTCATGTTGTATAAAAACAAGGCATGATATGGATATAATTGAAAACTGAGGTGAAGGCTTCTAAAGGCTGGAACATTTATTCAAGTGTGAGATTTTGTATTAAGGCTTCAACAGCTAGTATACTTTCTAAAATACATGTATACATAGATATATGCAAAAACAATATTTGATCCAAACAAACCTACATTATATATTCTTCTTGTTTTGTATTTAGAAGTTGTTTCCCCTCAGTTTTCTGTGAGCATCTCTATCTTACCTACTTAAATACATGCAGGTTGTGCATCAGGGGTGACAGAGACCATCTAGCGGCTAAATGTGTTTATAATACAAGTTGGAATGCGTAGCGCTCTGTCATTGATATCCAACCAGACATTGTATGCAAATATTATATGGGTGAAAAATGAGTCTAATTCCTTGTTTTTGTAATAAAAGTCATTAATGTTTATTCATATATAAGTTGTCCTTTACCGTTTCCAACTTTAAAGACATTATGGATGCAATGGTTACTAAAATTCTGAATATACACTGTAAAAAAATCCAAATCTAGATCAGTCATTTTTCCTTAAAATAAATCCATTTGTTCTTGGTTTGAGGAGTTAAAAGTGACATTTTGCAAATGGAAGAAGACAATTTACTCTTAAAATAGGAAAACACAATTGCATTGTCTTATTTCAAGTGTATTTTATCAAATTATCTTATTTTAAGAGTAAAAATATTCATTCCATTGGCAAACTACCTCATTTAATTACTCAAATTATGGGTAAATAAACTTAATTTAAGAAAATTCTACTTATTTCTAGATCGTTTTCCAGTGTATTCTCTGCCAGCTATGATTAGAAAACATATTTATTAATTTCCAACATTTTATTTCCTTTTATATCCATGCAGTTTAGTAATATTATTGCTCTAAAATATATAAAGAATTATTGAAAAAGGAACTGTGAGTTTCATTCTGTCCAACTCTTATTAACATGATTAGGTTTTGCAAAAACTATAAGCAACTTTTCATTTTAGGCAGAGAAGACAGAGACATCAGTTTTAAAACGGTTATAAAAATGGGAAATCAGATGTCTAATAGAGGGTTGAGCCTGAATGTCTGTGAACAGGCTAGAAGGCCATTTAAAATCCATCAATAAATCTGCCAGGCTAATGATATGCGTCTGTCATTTTGCAGCTACAACAAAACCACCATGCAAGTAACAGAAAAAAACTCATTGATATGATTTAGTTATTTTCTTGCTTATTACTGCCTCTCATTACTTAAACAGAGCTCTCTAGCATCCAGGGAAATTAGCATGTCATATGAGCTTCTCTCTCATGCTCCAGTGTTTAAGCTATCAAAGTTTAGGAGAAAACCAAAATCCCACAGGAAGAATGAACAGAACCTGCTGTACCTGCACACAAGCTAAATTACATCACCCATTAATTTCAAAATATCCCTGAGATTATGAGCCAAAAAAAAAAAAAAAACTAAGAAAAACAGCACAGATAAATTAACTTTGGACTAAAACCAAATGGCTGAAAGCTCATTAATGTGGTGACTGCTACGATGGTTCAGATAGTGACAAGTTGAACGGTTTGTGTGAATTCAGGAACACTTACAGAGCTTGAAACGGGTTCTCTAAAGCCCATGCTGAGCTCATGACAGAAAATATACAGGAGGAGCCGTTCGCATCTCTGCAGACAGAGAAAGATTGGGTTACATGTGTTGTTAGCATCATAAAGAAGTCATCTGAGGGGGTTTTAGCAGCACTGACCCGCTGATCTTCGGGACCCAGGCTCTGATCGCCTTTGACCCTCTTGCTTTCATCACAGTACTCGATCTCAGGGTTGGCTATACTCCGGCAGAACGTGCAGAGAAAGTCACCCCTAAGAGACAAAAATGACACAAAGCACTGCCTTTAGATTGATCTAAAACACACAGATATGGCTCCACAGTAGGGAATATTACAACTCTGACCATTGCTGCTAATATTAGTTCAGCAAGCATGCCTAACATGCAAATCCACAAGGTGCACTTACTGTGGGATGATTTTTATGGTCGGAACGTGACATTTCATGTGGAACACTTTCGGACATCGGTCGCAGCACAGAAGGTCACCACCGTTGATACAGACAGCACACCAGTCCTCATTGGGGTCGTCGTCTTTCCCACCAGCACCCTGCGTCGCATCATTAGTCCCACCTCTCTTGTCTATGCTTCCGTTGGTGAGAGGGCCTCCCTGACTTGTGGTGGACGACGAGGTAGCGGTGGATATAGTGTTAGTGGTAGAGGAGGATGTGCCGTTCAGGCCGGAACAAGACGTCTCAGATGCTGGTTCTGTTTTGATGCGTTCTCCAACACCCCTGAAGGCATCCTGGCCTATGGATGCAACTCCGAGTGGGCTGTTCTCTGGACTGCTCATCTAAAGCAAAGAAACAATAAGCAGCTTTTTAAAAAACCTTCTTTGTTTCATTTTAAACAATGAATATTCAGATGGACAAGGACAGAAAAGTGAATTACATCCAAAAAAGTGCAGAGATTCCAATTTTTTTTTTTAATGATGTGATTCCTTCACAGCTACACTGAAAATGGTGTCCATACCATACAGGCGCTCCTCCCAGAGTCTTTGCCTCGCTCAGTCTTCACAGAAGAGGAGGGACAGCCGTACTCATCCCCAGTACCAGGTTCCTTCTTCACCTTCACCTGCTCTGCAGTCGCTCCACCGCCGGTTCCCGCTCTGCCAGCAGAGCTGCAGCTGAAACAGACCAACAAATCCATCAGTGCTGCAACTGAGGAATCTATGAAAATAATAACACTGTCGTCTTTATGCCAAGAGGTGGCGGCAACTTCAACTACATTCAACTCCAAAGAAGATAATGTTTGGAATTTAACTTTTTATTCTTTACTCTTCCCTTTTAGTCATTTATTAATAAATTTGACACTTTACTGAAACAGGAGTGAGAGAAACTGAAACAGATAAGCAACGCAGGAAAATGACTAAATACAAGAAAACATTTACACTTCTGAAAAAAAAAAATAAAAAATCCTTCAAAGAACCAAAAAAAGGTCCTATTTGCTTTGTTACCCGACAACAACTTTTAGATTAGTTAGCTCTGGCATTTAAGAGGAGCTCAGACTGCCGTAAAGCGGCACTCTGGGTCACATGACTTGTTCAGCGACTGATCCAGTTCTCTCAGCTGACATTTTTGAGAAGAGCAGCTTGCCTGTAGCATCGATAACGTGCAAAGTGCTGCGTATTGACCTGAAATATCGGTTAGCTAATGCTTGGGTCAAAAATTACACCGTTAACCTAAACATCTCTTTCATTAACCCCACATTTCTATTTTAAATATAATTTTTTAATGATTCTAAATGTCATGTCATTAACTGTAAACAAGAAATCCTCAAAAACAGAGCATGTGTAATTTTTCCGTTTTACTTGGTAAACAAAGTAAGGAAACTTTAAATAAAAATATCACTATGATGAATGGTATTGAAATATTGGAAGCACTTTCTTTTACAGTACAGCAATAACCATGTAATAACATGGTAATAACATAGCAAGTCACACTATATTACTTGGTAACAGGAAAAACTTTATTTGGTATTTACCCCAAAACTAAGATATATATGCATGTAATTACCTGCATGTAATTATTACAGTAGAATGTTACAATGTAACATGTAACAATGGATACTTTGGATGGGCAATTACCATAACCACATCTATTGTTGGCCAAAACCTACCAACAGCTAATAAAGTAAACAGTAACTTGTGATTATGTAAATAAAGTATTATAAAACTGAAATAAAGCTATATATAAATAAAGGTTTAGTTAAGAAGATCGGCTTGCTGTATTCTAGGTTTGGTTATAAGCCACGTAATAAATTGTATTTTACTAGATAATAAATTAATTAATTGCTTCACAAGGTGAACTCTGACTTCACCTTGTCTGCCTAAAATTTGAGGCACAGCCCTCACCGAAATTCTCCATAAAGGGTTTCCTGTTACCAAGTGATATAGTGTGACTTGCTTTGTTATCACCATGTTATTACATGGTTAGTGATGTACTGTAAAAGAAAATGTTACTGAAATATTTAAGATAAAATTAATTGAAATTTTCCAAGCTTTTTCTTTTTTTTTTATGCTTTTAATAATAGAAATACTTGGCTTTGACTTTCCGCTTCAGCATTCCCTTGAGGATTGTTCGACACATTATTTGGATTTAATATTGAAATTTGTAGAATACTGGATATTTTCATCTTTCTAAGGCCAAACAGCTGTGAAAAGCAACACTAAGTCCAACCAAAATTTAAATCAATGCCTGATGCTTTGTAGTGAAGGATAGGCTGAAATATAACATTCCAAGAAACCACTGTTCTCTCCTCACTCTACAGACAGTGAGTGCTTTTCTGGCTCTTAGGATCCTCCCTTTAGTTTTGTCTTCAGTGACTGATTCTACAAATCAAAGACATTCCTCAAACTCACCCTAAAAGCCATATAGCTTTCCTGACACACCCCAACATTCATCATTCTGCAACATGATAAAATGCTCTCCTCAATTTGACTAAGTGCACATGAGCGGCCCTCGTCCAGCTTCATCAGGGGTAAAACCATCAATAAATGTCGGTGAGGCAGTTCGGTGAGCAGCCATGGTGAAAAGGCGTTGGTGATAACATAAGCACTGCCAAGTTTGACAGATGAGGAACTTTTTCAGCTCAAACATTGTTCCCTTTTCAGCATGCTTTGCCCCCTTTTGCATGTTGACATAAATTGATGTGAGCTTCAGCGGTCCATTAAGTTCCTTCGTTCTGCTGGTTTCTTTTTGCATATTTGCAGCAATAAAACTTGCTTTTTTTGCTTTCATTTGCTCTGCAGAAATGATGCCTTTTCAACGCATATCGCTTCTGTTTCCTCATTCTAATAACCTCTCAGATGCTATAAAGTTAATCCTTTTTAATCTCTCTGTAATTTCTTAACCTATAAAAAAAATCATCTCCTCCCTTAAAGCTGCAGAAAGAAGATCTGAAAAAACCCTGGCCACTGTACAGGTCCCACCCCATGGCTCTCTGCTGCATTACAGTCGTCCATCCACAGTGATCTCTACCACCAATATTCAAGCTAACAGGAGGGGCCACCAATGTCAGTTTCATCAGATAAAGACTAATAATCACCCAACATTTTAGAGTAGAAAAAAATTTTATTAAATGCACATAAAATTCCTAAGCAGCTTTGTGATGGTGACTTTTGGATTGCTCCTCCCACAAGGAAATGCAAACCAGTGTAAACAAAGCTCTGTAAAACATGGGATAGCTAGCTTTACCAACATTTTACTGAAATGCAACATTTAAAGTTTTTAACTCGGTAAATGTATTTCAAGGCAACAACGAATAAATGAAAGTTATGGCAAACCCCTTCCTCAGACAGCAGAAGAATATGGATGGACACAAAGCGACTGAAACTGTGTCTGATGTCTTTTGCAGTTACAAACAGGCGAGTGAACATAGCACCTAAACGAAAAGATAAAAAAATCTAATCAAGCCAAGTTTGAATATTTTCAGTCCATGCTAACACTCCCCACCTGGGACGTAGTTTATTACCACATGTTCATAATGGAGTATAGCAGGCTCTTTCCAAGCTAAATATGAGCAAACACTACAAAAAAACGCTTGGAGATTAGCTTGTTGTCTTCGTTTGACAACTTGTAGTAACTTGTATTACTGCTGTGTTCAGCTGCCCTTAAGGCTTCATGGCCTTTATCCATATTTTACTTTTTTTTATTTTCAAGACTTCTTTTTATTTTTGGTAACAGAATTAGAAGTATTTGAATATTTATTTAATACTTTTCTTAAGTACTTAGTATCACCTAAAATGCATATCCCACAATGACAGCATTTAACTATTTATAAGATATTCTCAACAAAATGTCCCATGTACACCATGTCTTCATAAAGAAAACTGATTGGTCAGCTGCTAATGAGCGACCTGGATTAACCAACAGGTGGCGTCATGTCACTTATATTGGTTTATTGGAGTAAACACTGGTGGTGGTGCAACTTAGATACATTTTGGATTTGATTTATAAAAACTGTACAAATGATCATTTTGACATGAACGTTATGGACAAACCCTGAGCTCCTCTACAGACTGTCCAACAACAACACATTGTCTTCAGTCAGAGGCTCCTCCAGACCCTGCTGTGAGACAGACTGCTACAGCAAATCCTTCCTGCCTACATCTATCTCATCTACATCTTTGACTACTTTTTTAAAGAAACAACTAGAATAGTTATAGCATTTGTTTCAGTTGGGATTAATACTGTATGTTAACATGTGAATTAAATCATCAACAAGCTTTCAAATCCTTGCATGGATCAAAAGATTCCTAATGACTCAATCAACTCCTCCCAACAGAAAAATGTCTGCCATAGAAATATTTCTTTATCGTGTTTCTATAATTTCATCAATGCAACAAAACCTAAACCACGCGGTGAAGGGAGGTAATGCGGCGCGCTGTGAGAGCGTTCACTGCTCCTCCATCACCTCATGCTGCTATGTGACATTTGCTCCAGATTTAACACATTAAGCCCACGTAGTCTTTTCTTTTTTAATAGTAGGATAATACACTTAGAGCCCATGTTGCCATACAAGCATATATAAGACTTCCATTTTTGCGTCTCCAGTCAGGTTTGTTTTTTTGGTTTAATATGGCTCTTTGAGCAGTTTGGGTTGCCGACCCCTGACTTCAACGTTCAAATCCTTGAAGTCCAATAAAACGTATCAACACCGCAAATCCTTGACTTCATCCACTTAACACTTTTTTTCCACAACATACATGGATAAAAAGCAAGTTAATATTTGGAAAAAGGGATTATAAAGGAAATCTCTTCGGTTGTCACATTTTAATTAGTTTTCTTCACTCAGGACATAGTGAGCAATGCCTTTTCCCCAAACAGGACGTACCTCAGCAGGCATGAGCTTTTCACCATAACGCCGAGTACAACAACCCTGCAGCGCTGCAAGCCAAAGATTAGACTTGGCAACAAGCAACAAAGTAAAATGAGATTCACAGTTTGTGCACCTGATTTTAAGACAGGATTTTTTTAAAAATAGAAATTCTCTAACCTTTGGGACAATATGGTCTAATAAAGAGTTTATTTACATTTATATACACGTTTAAACCAACTTTAAACAGAGGTGGTGGACTCAGATTAGAGCTTCCAAAAATTTAAAATTCAGTTATAGAGATGATCCCTTCCAGATATCACCACACCCCCCACCCCACCCCATCACAGAGGAACAAAGTACCTCCTCCCTTCAGCCAGGTGAACAATCCCTCCTTTAACGACCAACCCTTAACAGTCATAGACAGGTTTCAGGTATTACAGGCTAAGGATGGAACCAAGCGACCCCCTCGTCGGTTTTAATTTGCATGTTTCCAAGCAATAAAAGGCCTTGTCTATATAAGCCTCAACCTCACTGTGGATCCAGACATTTGAATGGAGAAAGCTTCCTCGAGGGGAAGCGAAACTTCTTCAAACCTTGGAAACCAAGTCCAGTGGATTGTTTTTTTAAACTTTTACAGAATGTTTAAACAAGAATGATTTGAAATTTAAATACGACTTCTCTACAATTTTAACAAATTAAATCCTAAAAATATTTTTACAGATGGCTCCAAATTCCAAATGCAAACTGTCCTTGGTTGCAGCAGGCGCATTAACTCATTGCATGCGACTCTGACTTGTAAGCTTAAATGACAGAACCATGTTTAATCTGACAAGTTGGATCTAACAGGGTGACCTATGTTTCTGGAAATGACGCAGGACCACTGAAAGGAGCCACAACGGTTTCACAGATGATCTCTCTTATATTTTACAGTGGAGAGCAAACCTACAGCTTTAACAATAAGTTACATTTATATTTTCATCATGAATTCATTGCACTCACTGATCCCTTAAACTAAATGTTGATTAACATTCTTTTTCTGTGATTTTTATAGAATAGACATAATATCACAAATAGATCCAAGTAAAAAAAAAAAAAAAGTCCAACACTTTTCAGAGAAAATCTAATCTACAGCCTATTCAATATTTTTCCCTATCAATAAATTCCTAAAACTGTGTTTAAGCAAACAAGCACATCTACCTCTGACTGCCATGCAGAGGAAGAATATGTCTAAGATCCTTAGAAAGATCTGATTTCCTGTTCTTTTTTCCTCCTAAATCCTTTTTTTGACCACAAAGTCTCCTGCTGCCTCACCTGCCTCTGCTGCCTGTACTTGATGTACTGGAGGGTCTCGCTGGTGTGTGAGCGTTGGACAGACCTGCACGAAAAATTAAGATTGGGATAAAACCGCAAGGTTATTTTTCCTACTTCAACTGTTAAGAAGGAAGTAGTGTAGGGCAGCCATCTTTGAAGATGTGAGTACCTGATGATCCAGGAGAGAGGGTGGACAGGCCGGGTGAGGGGTTCATGTCTGTTGAGCCGAGCTGATGTTGGCTCGCTGAGATGTAACGGGAAAGAAGATGCCCAAGATTGCTGGAACCTGCATCTTCCAACTGACAACAAAAACCACAATTTAGCAACAGTTCAACAATAGTTGCGAATATGTATTGGTTTTAGAGTGATTATTAAACAAACATTGCATGAATAGTTAATCTACTAATGACTATATGGATTTAGCAAAACTGATTGTAATGAAGTTAATGAACAAAAACCCTAAAATATGTTTTTTTTTCTTATACCAAGCAGCTGAAAAAAAACATATAAAGAACATTAAAGGCTAATTAATGCTAGTAAAGAGTGAGTTTTATCCTAAAATTTTCTGATCATCAAGATCTAGATTTTATTAAAAATAAGATTAAACACCTGATGAGTGTAATACAGGTTTTTACCAATTGTTGCTCAGTTTGGAACTTTAACGCATTCATTGTATTTATTGCTTTTTATACACCTGTTATTCTGATGTATAAACAGCATCACAGGTATTGGTCCACTGGACGTATTCAAACTTAAAAACCATCTCAGTCTAACAGAAGTTAAAAAGGGACTATGGTTGTGTGGATGACTGCCAGTCACAGCGGTCACTCAGAAGTTCTCAGTAAGAGGATCCCAGGAGACCGACCGTAGTTCAGCTGAATTATGTTACGTAGGTGACTTTGCTTACTGCCCCTGGCAGTCAGGAAGGAATTATAAAGGGCTTATGTTGCAGTAAGCAGACATTCACAATGCTAATGTTAGCGTCCACAGCTGCAGCCAGCCAACATTGCAAGTCCATGTCTGAAAAAGTAAACAACTCCTTGGTAAAGTTGATCGCACAAATTACAGGTAGAATCAAGGGAATCTAAAGTGTGTTTTAATTGCACCAATTGTTGCATGTTAAATAGTAGATGGTAAGTTCTGAAAGGCGGTGCTTTACTCACAGCTCTACTGTTGTAGTTCTATTGTCAGTTTTAGAAATGGAACTTTAACTTCTTTTTATAGCAAAATTTAAAAACTATACCTTACACATTGTTACTATATAGTTTCACATTAAATTTAATGTGAGGAATTGTGCTATGAAAAATGATCATGAACTTTTCACATTTTTATGGAAATAGTCTTTCAATAAAGTTTAGTAAAATGACAGGGGTTTCTAAAAAATAATTTTAACTTTCCGATCTGGCCAATATGTCTTTAGTAAAGCATAAAAAAGTGGTTGGAGGTTCCTTACATGTAATTTAATCAGAAGCGTAAAACTCTAGTTAAATATGCACACCTGGATTGGCGGGATCTCAGGTAGGCAGGGAAGGTTTTCAGGATTAGTAACAGAGGGGATAAGCTCGATGGGACCAACGATGGGGCTGGCAGGACCACGGTGAGCATGGGCCCCGGCCATGCTGGCGCTGGTGGGACTCGTGGGACTGGCGTTATGCAGGGATGCCACCGGAAAGGGGCCAGCGTGTCCCGGGTTGGAATGCTGCACAAAGATAGAGTGAGAAAATGGAGGCGCGAGGATAAAACAAAAAGAGTAAAAGGAAGAAGTGAAGACAGCAAACAAAAACAAACAAGGAGAGAAGATGGATGGGGAGACGGTTACTCTAGAAATCTAAGAAATGATGATACAAATGTGTCTTAGACACATCATGATTTTAATTATCATGCAGTTGATTGAGCACACATGCTGCACAAGACATGTAAATGACAAAGAAGGAAAAGGTGCCAAACCCCTGATTGGAGTAAGAAACGAAACCTTTGGTGGCTCATCTCAGATTCTAAAGACATCTGGACACAGAAAAAAAGGGGGCTGGATATAGTGGAGGTTTCTCCTACCTCGTCTCACATGTAGAAATCAAAAAGCACATTTCCATGTCTGCGAGTGGCGAATATCTTAGCATAAAGCATAAACACATTGGTGGGCATCATAATGCAGATCTGACCTAAGATGCTTCCATTTCTTCAAAAACAGATTTATTCTTTGGATGGCCAGAATGTATCCAAAATGGATTAGAATTAAGCATTTAGATGCTTGGTCTAAAGATGTAGTCTCAGATTTTTTGGTATTTCATACAATCATCAGCTAGAAGCCTTTTTAATTCTGATTAGATAAAAGTAATCCATTAAAATTTCATGTATGGATAGAAAATCTTTTTTAAATTATAATGTCAGCTATTTTGTAAGTTTATCTAGATTAAATCTGATCAAGAATGGTTTATTTTGATCAGATAATCATAAGTTATATAATTAGATTATAAATCAACTGAAGTTCAACTAAATGTACACCATTTGCTGATTGTGAATTAAAGTAAATATATTTCTTTACTCAAAAATCTTCTTTTCTTTTTAAATGTATGCAGCAGGGAGGCTGTAAAACAGAAGCAATCTTTGAGAACAGCCTCGTCATTGTCGTTTTTAATGTATCATTTTAGTCGCCACATGAAGGAATACCCCCTGCCTCTTTGTTTTAAATATAAACTACATCGGGTTTAATAAAGGTTTTACTGTCAAAACAGATAAACTACAAATTATTAGTCAGGGATATTATCCTGTGATCAACCTATATTGGTCCATCAAACCTAAAGAGGGGAGTCATTTATCCCCAGAGGGGTAACTATTCCTGAACATATAAAATGTGGAGAACTAACCACGTAATCATTTCTTTCTTTCTGTCAAACTCTTGCCAATCTAACTATAACTGTGTATTTTATTTTGTTTGGAAAGCCGAAAGGAAAATGTCCAAGCCTGTGGACAAAGATGCATCTCATCTTGTCTATTAAGGGCTAAATATTATAATCAGCTTAGCTTCCTGCTAACATTAAAGATGTAAAAAGCCGATCAACTGATCCATTACTCAGTAAGCTGCTTATTAATAAAAATCAAAGCTTAAAAAAAAAAGCCATTAGCTCCCTTCAAAAATCCTTTAACATTTCTGTTTATTTTTGTTTCACCCTTTCAGCAAAATGATAAAAATATAAAAGATGTTTAATATTTTATAAATAACTTTACCCCTTCTGTAGCTAAATTTGTTAGCGCCACACTTTACTGATGCATCCATGTCAAAGATCTCACTCACAAACACCAAAAGACCACCACAGCTGGTAGAAAAACATAATTCATTTACTAATGCACCCCTAATTACTCCCATTAAGAATAAAATAATGCAGAATAAAGACTGTAATAGTGACAAAAGTAAAAATGATCTAATGGCTGCTTGGGGGAAGAACCATCTGTCACAACTCTAGAGTATCTGCCAAAACATCAGAACTGATCAAATGTATGGCGTCCAGTCATGTACTGACCTGTCTCTGCAACTGAGGCTGCATCAGAGGTGCATACTGCTGTCCGTTGTGTCTGGGCTGAGCTGTGGGCATTCGGCCCTGTGGGGGACCAGCTAGACGCATATGATGGGAGGAGGGGAACATAGAGGGACTGGGCCCACCGTTAATAGTCCCGGCTCTCTGAAGCTGCTGCATGCTGATGAGTCTAGGAGGCTTGGCATAACAGACACACATTTGCAGATTCACATGAATACATTTGCCAAACTGCCAGTCATGTTTTTAAGTTCAAATATGAAATAGTTAGGAATTTATAATTAATCTGCAAATAAAAAGTGACCAGATGAGGAGCAAGTGTAAATGCTCAGATCTGACCCTCCTCAGTTGAGCCAATGTGACCCAGAATAATGACCCCCTCTACATGCCAGACTGCATTAGTAACGGTTATCTTTAGGGATGTCAGGATCTGTTATTGGCGACGGAAATTGGTTTCATATCACTCAAAAGTCGGCCTCCCTCTAAAATCTCCAATTTAAGCATCAAGCTGATAGAAACACTATTCTTCTATCCATGTCTGTTTAAAGTTTCTGTAACCCACTGGTTAATTCTACACGGGTCAGTTGTTCCAATACCTGTTGTTGGTAACTATTGTTCTGTGTTTGAGTAATATCATTCGATCAAGTCTTTTCATAACATCCCACTATACAAAACAAGTAATCAAAGTATCTATGAATTATGTCGATATTGTATTTGGTCAAGATTATACTTAAAACTGCATTTTTTGTAGCAGAAATTAAAACGTTGCATATGGCCATTAGTTATTTGGAGCCTTCACCCTCATTCTTTATCAAACAGCTCCAAATAGAAACCTGACAACACCACCAAAATAAAACGTGCAGGGCCGGTTTGTGGTAATCCAGGACAACTAAATGGATGTGGCTGCTGATCATGTTGTCTACAAAAAGTTCTCTAATGAAGGCACAACTGATCATACTCCTTTAAAGGTCAAGAGACAGTGACACCTATCTACACATAAAGTTGCTGTTCCAGTAGCAATACTAGGATAAACACTAATGTACTCTAACTGGAGCTTTTGCTATTTCTATAACTATAATAATTATTAAGCTGAATGTAAACCAGCACTTTAACAGGTTCACCAACATGGCTATAAAAGCATTATGTGCAGGGATACATTTTTGAGATCTAGACTCTCCTACATACAAAAACATTTTTATTACTGAAGCTAAAAGTGGAATTTGAAACCCAGCAGCCATACAAAATTAAACCGTTCCTATTTAGAATTTAACTTTGAAGAACTTCCTGACTTTCAAATAAAATTCATATATACAACTAGGGCTGAACAATAGCTCAATATGGATATAAATGGAATAGATATCTAATTATCATGAACAGAAAACATGTTATAAAATGTTCAATAATTCCATAAACAAACGTCATTCTGAGGGACAAGCAAACTAAGCCCGCTACTTTTAAAGGTTATTCTAATAATAGGATTACAAATTGGTTTTTATTAACAGGTAACATAAACACTAATCAATAATTATCAATATGTAAAACTTATATCATAATATAATTTTCAGCCATATAGTACAGCCCTATACATCTCTAAATGTTTTTACACTGTTTGGTTGAAGGACAAAGGTTGGTTTAATAGTAAACGGTACCGTTCCCAACCAACTCAAAGTAGCTCCTACTTTATGTACGTAGATTAAATTAGCTGTAACCATTATGATAAGCTTTGAATAATCCTGTGGTTTAAAATTAAGAGTTAGCGCATCTGATCAAACTCCTTAAACATAGAAATGGTGTGTTCAACCTGTAATAGAAGATCTTAATAAAACTTCCATTTCAGTTTGTTTAGACCGGATTTCTGCATTGATATAATGATCATAAACCACTGAAAGCCTTTAAAAACTAACAACTCGAAACCAAAGAGACAATTTTAACCAATAAATTGAACCATACCTGCTGCTGAACCATAGCCGGGCCACCCTGCCTGGCATGCTGCTGGGACATTTGGGAGGCTAAACGCATTTGTTGCTGAATCTGCTGCTGTTGTTGTTGTTGTTGTTGTTGTTGTTGCTGATGCTGCTGCTGCTGTTGGTGATGATGCTTTTGCTGTGCATAAGCAGCTTGTTGCATGTGCTGCAGCCGAAGCTGAGCCAGGTTGATCTGTCCTGGATGTTTGCCTGGGTGACCTTGTCCTGGTGAAATGGCCGGTCCACCTAACATCACACTGGGAGGTTGTGCCGATGGAGGAGGCTTTTCAATAACTAAATTACCTACAATTAAAGAAGAAAACAGGTGTCAATGGCCGCCATTTAACGATGGGACATACACTGAAAACGCATGTGAAATCTCTTTTATTTGGAAAAAGTCATCTAGAAGTTACGACCGTAGATATTTTATCCTTTCTACACACCTCAGCTAAAAGGAAATAGGCTAAAACAAAACCAATTAAAATAGATTTTTGAAAAGAATTAAGAAAATGCACATAGAATGAACATGAGCAAAAATACGTACCTAAATTCACAACATTTTTGGCCCAGAAGGTTGGATCACAGAAGAACCGGACGGCTCCATTGGACTGTGGGGCTGGCTCCAGTCTTGCCTTGAAGAGCTGGCGAAGTTGGTACATGATCTGCATCCATTTGTACACACAGAATAAGGTTATTAAATTATTAAGCACGGCCATATGAGGCCGACTGAAATGATCATCTGTCATGTTTTTGGGGGACAGAATACAAAACATAATAGAGGATGAAAATAAGCTCATTTGATTAGTCTCTCTTAAATCACTAAATCCAAAAAGAAAAAAAACAAAAAAACAAAAGTGATTCAAGTATGTTTATGTATGCAAGCCGTTTCCATCAACCAACTGCAGCCCTGTGACAAACCTAATGCTATGTTAAAACTCAATCTTGAATTTTCGTCAAGCCAAACCTCTTTTTGTGCGTTTATAATCTGCCTGAAGAGTTTTGCAAAGCCTATTTGGTCGAAGAAGCTCGTAACAAACGTACCGGCCTCTTGCTGTAGAGTAACGCTGTGCTGCTGCCAGAAGTGATGGCCCAGTTGCAAAAGTTGAGCACATGGTGGATCTGTTGAGCCAGCTGGGTGGTGTCCTTATGCTGAGCCATAAGCCTCATGCTCCTCTCTTTGTTCACGCTCTGAATAAAAAGGGAGGTAAAAATAAGAGAATCGAAATGCAAAATTTTCCTGTTAAATTATTCCTGTCTAAACAAAATGCCTGGTTTAACATTTACAACATTATACCTTACTACTTCAGGAGGCCTTTGGTTGTTTTTTTAATTGCAATCAGGGAATAAAGAAGGAAAATTAGGGAAAAAAAGAAAAAACATTTGTAGTTGCTTGGGCTAAAGATCTGAATAAATAAAATAAAAATAAAAATCACCAGATTACCTAATAAACAAAGACTGTTGTGTATAAGAAGGAGTTCCATTACTCCATTAAACAATCTCTTCCTGCAATAATAGTTTGTGTTGTATAATGTTAGTGACATGGCTGGACGATACGAAGAAAATCTAATATCGCGATATATTTGGGCTATATCACGATACATGATATATAAATCAAAATCAATTGAAATTACTTTTAAAAACAACAGAGTATATAAAATTGCACCGATATACTGATTCAAACTAACATGCAAAAATGTTGGTTTCAAATTTAAAACATTTTATTTTAACCGCCTCAAAGTTCTTCACAAATATTCCTGCTACATTATGTCTTTTGGTGTCAGTATTAGACCTTTAACGAGATCCTAGAAACCAAACAGGAAACTAAGCAAAAATACAACACTCAATAAAAAAGGCCTCTTTTGTGCATAAAAGACTAAAAAGAACCTGACCTCACATGAAAAAAAAAAAAAAACAAAAGTTAAAAAAAAACAGTGTCCCAAAATTAGAGCGTTATAAGAGCATCTCTAAACTAATTGCATCGATATTTACATGCTGGGAATTTTAACAAAGCACAAAAAAGTTTTAACATTGAGTACATTGATTACACTACAAAACACTGAATAAGATCACATCACAGGCATTACAGCTTCTAAAATACATTTAAATAACGTAATAAATGGCGTCTGGGATTTCCCTCCATCTCTTCCTTTTGCTCTCATATGGGATCATTTTTCAAACGACAAGGCCAACGTCACCTGCTGATATATTTAAAGTTTTAACTGGTGTGCGGAGAGACGCTGACATGTGGTTTAATAATGCACGATTTGATGAAAATGTGCGATTATTGTGGACTATATTGCAATTTGGGATATTATACATGAATGGTGTCATGATTCTTTGTGCTAGAATATCAAGGACAAAATAGAGAATTACAAGTTTCTTTTTTCTTTCAGCTATGGGAAAAGTGGCCCACAAGCTTCCCATATGTTCCAATTAACTAGTATGTTGTGTTAATGGCTTTATTGGAATTATTGTTTAATGTTGTATTTTGTCCATTTTCTATAAACCTGCTTTCAAACAGCACAGCGTGCTTGTCCATGCCAATTAAGTTGTCCGTAGGGACATAAGATATTCCACCATATTTTGGGGGGAAATTAAGGCGTACAACACAAAAACAGGGCGTCTAATTCACGACCATATGCATTGCAAGATAAAAGCCTGATCATTACACTGCAACATAACCACTATGTTATTTTTCTCTTTTTGTATAAAGTACATTAAAGAGTACCAATAACAAACTGTCTTGTAGAACAGTTATGTCATTGGTAATATTATTTCAAATCTCCACTGGTTAAAAAACGATGATGGGAATTAATATGCTGGGTTGTTTTGGTGTTGAGAAATTTCTTAATAAAAAGGGGCGTGTGCGTCGGCGCGCGCGGCTCGACAAGTGAGGAAGACGCGCACTGACAGGTCTGTGCAGTGGGAGTTTTTGTCTGGTATGTTAAAAACAAGTCAAAAAATAAAGAAGAAAGATAAAACCCAGTCAGAGTTTGTCCCATCACCGCAGATCATATAGAAAACTGATCGGAGTTTGCACCCAGAGGACGCCGCACGGTGCAAGGAGACGCCGCCCAGGGAAATGAAAGACGCTCCGTTGAGATCTGAACCTTATTTTTCTTTCTTTTTTGGGATTTTTGGTGGTACCACCTTTTTTTTAATCTTTTTTGGGGGGGGGGTTGTCGTTTGGATTTTTCGTTTTGGAAAGGACTTTGGACTTAAACGCTTCCAGGATTTTACTTTGGGTCGGAGCATATGGAACTCCTGTTTGGACATTATTATTAAAAATAAAAAGAACAGACAGTTTTGGACTTTCAGTTATTAGGGATGTTTTTGTTTGTTTTTTGTGGATATAAATTGAGACTTTGAGTTTACTTATAAATTGGTTGTGAAGGTTTTTGGGTTATTGATCTATTTATAGTGAAATATTATTGAATGAAACTTTGGATTCTTGGTAGTAGTGCGATTTTTATTTTATTATTATTTCTTTAATAAATCTTTCTCTCTAAGTGGTTGGATTTTTCTTTTCTTTCATCTCAGATTTATAATGTAACACTTATTTCCTGTTTTCCTGTGAAAAAAAAAACCCTTGAGTATTTGTGAGTTCTGCTTTTAATCAAGCTGAATTTTACAATATGATATCACAATATTACTATATATTGTGATATTTCCCCCAGCAAAATTTTAGGTATAGATAAACAAGCAAGTGCTGTATAAGTTACTCAGAAGATATTGATCATTTAGTTATTTTTGAATCCATGTTGATTGTGGTTTGAGTCGGTCCACTTCTTCCACTATGACTGCCTCAGCTACAGATAAGGTGCTATGAAGCACAGCCAAAGGACTCCACATCACTTCCCACACCTAACAAACACTGTGTCAAAAAAGTCTCTATCTTTATACCTGCTCTATCCAGGACTCGTGAAACGTGAAAGTTTAGATACATCTAATCTGAAATATGTACAAGAAAGAAAAGAAAAAAATTACTACCTTTTGTCATTCGACCACTAACTGGGAAAAAATAGTCAACAGATAAACTAATTAGAAAAACTGTTTGTTCAAGAACTGTAGTGAATTAATACTGCACCATGAATAGAATAGTGGATAAAGGTCTCACAATAAATATATTCGTGTTATAATGGTCAAATGGTGTGCTTCATTATGTATCGAAGAAAAGTAATATGTGCATGGCTGTTTGAAGGTTAAGATAAGATTAGGAGGGACGAAATATGGCACTAGAAAAAACCCAAGGCTTTGATGTATGCATTGGGAAAACCAAAGGATGAGTTATTTTGACATGTCAAGGTTAAACATTATGCCGCTGTGTGATGTTTTAATGGTCAAACATCAAAGTTATGCTTGATGTTTTAATGAAACGTTGTTTTGACATATCAATGATAAACATCAAAGTTATGTTGATATGTGAAGTTTTTAATGAAACTACAATGTGTATCACCATGGCCTTCAAAGGGGCAAGGCTTTGATTAAAATATATAAAAATTGTACTTTGGGGGGTTTACACCGGTAGATAAAAAGATATTAAAGATACCCGTGGAAAAGTGCCTAAAATTACGTAAAAATAGGGGGGGGCTCGGGGAGGAGCCACACTGGACCATGACGCAGCTGCCTCTGCCTGTTTCTTGACCACTTTTCAACTGCTTTTTAAGAACTTTGAATTTTTATAAGACTTAAAGGAAAATTCCGGTTTTTAACACTTTTAGCCCATTTTCTGTAGTGTCCAGTATGAAATCGAATGATCGACACCAAAATTTTGACGATTGGTCCTGTCTCTGCTATTTGGCTCATGCAGAATCCCCCCCTGGCTGCTTCAGAATGGCTTCCATAGTGCATGTCCGATAATGTCCTTAAAACAACCTTAAACGTTCTTTTTTTAAAATATGCTACTCACCGGGTCGTCAGCGCTGTTCAATGACGTTCCAAAAAAAGTTTCGTGAAGAAAAACCGTTCCTGTAGTGTTTTATTTAGCATTTTGTAAATCCCATTGAGTTCTGTTGGAATAGTCAATATCCCTCCGCCACCGGAAACGGAAATGGGGCCTGTTTACACAGTTGTAGTCTTTTCGCAAGGCCCAAGTGTTTGTGCTTCACTCTGTGCACTCAGACGTCGAGGTGCTAACGTCTCTGTTAAACACTTTAAAAAACTCTGAAAATGGAATACGAAAGGTGGATTCTTGAGGAGGACATATTGGACTTTGAGTTTGACGGTAGAGGATACCGTCGCCAACTAGTGGTCTGGAGTGTGCAACGCTTCAGATTCGAACGGGAAGCGGAAGTTTATAAGCGGTTGTGATGTATCGGGAAAAAATAGTTCTGGGATTTACAAAATGCTAAATAAAACACTACAGGAACGGTTTTTCTTCACGAAACTTTTTTTGGAACGTCATTGAACAGCGCTGACGACCCGGTGAGTAGCATATTTTAAAAAAAGAACGTTTAAGGTTGTTTTAAGGACATTATCGGACATGCACTATGGAAGCCATTCTGAAGCAGCCAGGGGGGGATTCTGCATGAGCCAAATAGCAGAGACAGGACCAATCGTCAAAATGTTGGTGTCGATCATTCGTTTTCATCCTGGACACTACAGAAAATGGGCTAAAAGTGTTAAAAACCGGAATTTTCCTTTAACATAAATGTTTACGTCGTTGGGAGGATATCCACGACAGAACCAAATATTTGTTTCCATCTCTGACACACAAAATTACTGAAGGCCAATTTGTGCTTCTGATGCATAGCCTCTGCAACCGTCAAATCTGTCTCTGAGTCTCTGTGAAGTATAATCTGCCCTTTAGTTGTATAAACAGGAACGTGGAGTTTCTATAGAAACAGGTTAAAGAATATGGACCGTTTGAGTATGAAGCTGTAGCTGAAAATCGAAATAAAACCTCCATCTTAATATTAGTTCAAAATAATCACATTTTTTATTTTTTTGGTAAAATTGTTTCGACCCTAGACCACAGATCTTTATCTCCATGCTGAACATATGCGCATCAAACATAAACAAAGCTTCAGGTTCTGTCAAAAAAAGGATATCTGAATGCTTCAGCATACCAACAGATTGAGGGCAATTCCACGCTCCAATCTTGGTGGAGACGGCTTCTACCCTTCCCTGTTTGGGATGAATAAGAGAAGTGTTTCCCAGCCCTGGTCCTAAGACCGCACTGTGCTGCATATTCAGCAAGTGTCTTTGCTCCAGCACACCTAACTGGAATTACTGCATTGCTTCCTCAGAAATCACCGGTGTTGCAGAAGCCTGTCAATCAGATATTGATTCAAGTAAGGTGTGTGGCAGCAGGGAAACACCCAAACCACACAGGACAGCCTGCCCTGAGGTCTACGCTTGGGAAACAGTGACTTAGAGCAGTGACTGAGAGCCTGGCCTTCTGGTCAATCATGAATCCTTGGACCTCTGAAGTGTGTTTTTAAAGGGAATTGCCGGGTTTTTTTGATTTTATGTAATTACATCATATTCTACTAACCTATATTAATTTTGTGTAATTTGGAGCTGTTCTGAAGATTTTCCGTTCTACTCTCCACTCCTATATTTCCACAGAGATGAAAGGCAGTGCCCTAAGGAAACCGCCTCACAGTGGCGCCATTGGCAACCGAAAGACTGCGCCTAACGGCAGCATCCTTTGGCACGCATAGCCTCAGTCAATCGTCTTTGAAGAATGTTTCAACCGCAGCAGTTTGAAATCTTCATATTTCCACTCAAACATTTCATAAGAATCTCTTACCACTAAAGACCATTTCGATTTATTGAATAATAATCAGAAAGCCAAAGGTTCCTTAAAGAAGAATTTTTATGAAATTAGACAAACTTTTCCACCTGAAGAGTTTTGGATAGTTTTTCATTTTAATCGCACAATGTTTACATATTTGTTTCACAATTTTAGTATAATTATTGCTCTGAGTGGGTTGCTCTGTTAGCTAAAGGCATGTTTAAGAGTCTCTACACTCCAGATAACGATTAATCAATTTCTAAATTAGTTTACAATTATTTCAATAATCGATTAATCACAATTAATCTGATTAATTATTTCAGCCCTACTTGCCACCCAATAATACTTTCCGGGTAGTTGTAATGCATTGAACTTTTAGTATTAAAAGCTAGTGATTCTTCTTTTTCAATAAATTCTAACAGTCTTACCTCCAGCTGCTGAAGTAACGCTTTGCCCTTTTTGTTGATTTCATTTATGAGAGTAAATACAGCAATCTTGATCTCATGTTCCACTTTTCTATGAGTCTCTCCCAGCTCTTTCAACCTAGATTAGGGAAAGAAAAAAGAACAAACATACAATGAAGTGATTCCTAGAAATACAACATGAACAAAAAAAAAGAGGAACCCAAACACACCTGTTTTGCAACTGAGAGACAGAATAATGGACATAGTTCTTTTTATCCTGTAGTTTGGCCATGTTGGCCTCGATGATTCCTTTATGGTTCTGGAAAGCTTCCTCCAAAAACTGGTACCTGGGGGAAAATGGAAAAGATAAGGTCTCAGTCAGATTTACTGAACTAAATGAACTTTACCGTTCATACTCGATAACAACTTAACTTCTTCTGGTTTTAAGGGTTTAGAGCAGAAAATTGTATTGACCTCAGATTTTTTGTGAAGCAGGAAATATCTTGATCAGAACAAATTTTCTGTTCTTTCAATCTTAAAGTAATACATTTCTTGGTACTCATTAATATTTACAGGCTGTAAAGGTTTCATGGCTGCAAAAGAGTTAAATATAAATTAACGGTGTGCAGGCGCGAGTTATCGTTTAATTGATCTGAAGTTGATTAATCTTACTAATCAACAAAAGAGTAATTTATAAGCTGCCTTTTTCATTAGGTTCTTAACATTCTGTATTACATTTTGAATTAAAAATAATTCATCATCCTAATTTATTCATTGTTTTATTTATTTGAACTATTTAGTCTGTCAGCTATATTAAATACTGACTGAATAAAAATCATCTTACACATAATTAAGGTTATCTATAAGGTTTAACAAAACATTTTTATTATTTAACAAAACAGAACCATTGTGTCACTGAATAAAAAAAAAAACGAATATGTAAATCGCTCTGACACGCTGTTATTCTTTCTATAATAATCAGACTTTTTGTTTTGGATCCGACTCTCGATCGAGCATGTTTCTCCTCTAGTGCCTTCACTCCAGCATTAATTCTCTTCTAAATAGCAGTAAATTGAAGTAAATTTATTTTATATGGATGTTATTTATTAACTCATGGAAAAAACTTTAATCCAAAAAAACAAAAACATTCAAACATAATTTTTATGGGTGAACAATAATTCTGTAGGTCTGTTAGCACTGATCCAACTGGGAGAATAAAAGGTAACATTGAGATTCTAACCTATTTCCCGTTCCTCTCAGCTAGTGAATTAGCATGTCCCCATTTTCATGACATAAGAAATTATGGTAACGGTTTCTAGACGTTTGATGCTGTAACAAATACAAATGTATTGACCAGACAAGTCAGGCTGCCATACATTCTCTTTGACTTGACAAAATATTATGCCATGATGCATCACTGCCTTACACAACGCTGAAACTGACTTAAATATCTCAGTAATGACTCCACAAAGCACTAACATTACATAATCTTACACTACCCTAAGCAGCTTTTCCCTCACCTCAGTATGCTCACCGCTAGAAACAAAGTGGAGCTCAAGGCGTGACCTAAGATGAGACCTAAACATGTAACTCGCATGTGATTTTCATGTGAAAATTTGGAACAGTGTGACAGCAGAGATATTTTTTTAAGCTTGGTTTGCAACTCCAAATTGTGTTAGAGTGGTGGATGTTCTATTTTTAAAATGTATTAAGGAACCAAGCTTAAGAGTATTCATGTAATTTTATGACTGGATGAAAAAGGTGGACTCGGCCTGTATTTTTCTTTCTCCAAATCTTTGAATCTCTGTTAGTGTAATGCAGTTTTGCAGCTATATTTACTAGTAAGAGACATATCTAACTTATAGCTATTACTCGCAGCATCATAAATTATGAGGTTTTGTATAAGAAATATAAATTGTAGGCCATTCACTTCAATATTTAAAATCAAACAATTAATGAACCTCTTAAAGTTAAATTATTTGCAAAATTCCTTTTGTAACTTTTTTTTTTGTCTGAGTGTCCTGACAAATGCATGAGATTTCCCAAAATGATGAAAATGGCAAAGTCTCAAAATCGGATCTACCTGTGCTCCTTGTGCTCCAGAAGCTGGCAGTCCCGACATGTTAACGTGTCACATGTTTCGCAGAAAAGTTTCAGAGGTTCTTGTTTATGGATGGGACAGAAAACAAGCCTCTGTCCTGCCGTGTTTCCCGACTCTGTGGAAACACAGGAGGAAAGAAATCAAACACACTTTAAAATATTTACAAGACAACAAAACCTGATTAAACACAATCTATACTGACAGTGATTACTGAGAAGGGTTTGTCTTCTTTAGTTATTTTGTTTCAGCCTATGATCACAAATGAAATGACCAGGGACAATTCTAAATACACTTATTTAAAAAAAAATAATATTTTCCTCTATATTTTTCTATATAATAATTTCTACTGATGAAATAAAAGGAAACATTTTTAAATGAATTAATTACCATTAAAATAATTAGCATTTTCATTTAAAACGGTTAATGATTTAATGGGTCATTTCAAATTTTAATGGTGTATTCAATTATCGAATAATGCATTAAAAAAACAGTACCATTTAGTTACTTAATAGCTATTTAATTTTGCATTGTTGTGATATAAACACTGCTGGAACACATGATCACAGCCTGATCACGCCCCCTTTCAGAGCAGACCTGTGACCACGCTTGGCGCATCCCTTTCAGAAAGATCCAGCTGGCTTAAATGACAATGATGTGAGAAGACCCAATCCCCACACGTCACGCCTGTTAGACGAATCAGCTACAGGAGAACTGTGAGGCAGGAAGGACAGCCTTCCAATGTCATACTGCTTTAAAATCGATGCATGCCTGAGCATCCCTCTTTTCCCCGGGGCTACCAGCCTGAAAGGCGAGAACTACCTTCAACTGAATTCCTTTGAAGTCGGTTCGCGGGCGAACCCAGCCACTCTTCTCCTGCCATTCAGAACTTTTTATTGTAGTGTATCATCGCGATGAAGCGGATGAGAAAACAGAGTTTTCGTCTGGGTTGACCAAAACTATTCTGCAACAACCACGAACTGGAATGAACTCTGCAGTGGGGAGCCAGCGTTGCAGTGTACCATCTATGGATTGTAGTCAGTGGAGTTATCAAACGGATTAAAGCCCATCAAATTTCCTTGTTGTTTGCATCAGACAGATTCAAATCTCCCAGCGAGCCGACCCAGGTTTGGAAACGGACTGGTTGTGGACTGAATCGGAACCGCTGCCCCCCTCCTCCCATCTAGAGTCGACTTTTTTCCTCTTTTATTCTGATTTGATGCTCAATTAAGGTGCTTAGCTTGGGCAAACGGAGTTAGTTAAGTTTTCCATGCTTTTTATTGAAACTCTTGATTTTTAAAGCCGATGGTTCATCCAAAAAGAGTTCTAAACGTAACATCGGTTTCATGAGGAGTTCGTGTGAATGGAGGACTGACCACCTGCAATTGGGTTATTTTCTTCAGTTTGTCCTTCCTTTCTCTCTTGTCCCAAAGTTAAAGGAATAGTACACCCAAAACATGATTAGCCTTCATTTTCTACTCACCCCCATGCTGAACAACACTCTGGAGTACTTTTTTGATATCTCAAATGCATCTGGAGATCTGGGAGGCTTCTTGCTGTCTGCTGACATTCAAATAATGGAGGTCTATGGCGCCCGAGACAGAAAGGTCCATAAAAGTCCCAAAAAAACGTGTCAATATTCCTCCATACTGCTCGTCCAATGTATTCCAAGTGTCCTGAGTGGGTAGCATCCAGAATTTACTCGAAACGAAGTCATTTAGAATGTTTTTAGAGCATAAACAGTAGTGTATAGGATTTCCTGAAAGCGCGCGCCTGCGAGTTCATGACGCTACGGAAACCGCGGCAGACCATACCAGATGAAAGTGCGCATTCAGCTCGGCAAAGAACTCATGCTCTTCCTCAACACTGAAGTCCTCAGACATTTTTCTTTCGTTGTTTCTTTCTTTGCACAGGTAAACAGCACATTTCTTCTTCTACGCTTGCATTATTGGCAGAGCAGACGCTGAATGCCCACTTTCATCTGGTTTGGTCTGCCGGCTTCCGTAGCGTCATGAACGCACAGGCGCGCGCTTTCAGGAAATCCTATACACTACTGTTTATGCTCTAAAAACATTCTAAATGACTTCGTTTCGAGTAAATTCTGGATGCTACCCACTCAGGACACTTGGAATACATTGGACGAGCAGTATGGAGGAATATTGACACGTTTTTGTGGACTTTTATGGACCTTTCTGCCTCTGGCACCATAGACCTCCATTATTTGAATGTCAGCAGACAGCAAGAAGCCTCCCAGATCTCCAGATGCATTTGAGATATCAAAAAAGTACTCCAGAGTGTTGTTCAGCATGGGGGTGAGTAGAAAATGAAGGCTAATCATGTTTTGGGTGTACTATTCCTTTAAGGTGTTAGAAGGGAGCTGAACCTCTTTGACGCCACGTGGTTTAGGGGCGGCCATTTTATGAATTTTACAACCCGTTCCAAAAAAAGTAAAAAATAAAAAAAAACAATGTCTATGATGACTCGATGACTGAGAATCTTGACCAGCATACAACCTTTTGTGCTCTTAGCAATGTTAACTCCACCTCTTTTGACCATATGGTAGGGGCAGCTGGGTCTACTTTATCCAAACTAACCATCTTGCCGCAAATCTGTATTGTTTAATGCATTTGTGACCCATCACCGTTACCAATGGCAAGCTGAATGAAACAACACCGTTTAACTGCATTTATAGCTATTCACATATACCAGCTGCTGTTTTGAAAGGACACTACTGAATGCACTCATACATCTAACTTGGACTTTCTCTAAGAAATTCTTTGAACTGACTCTTAGATCTATTTTTCCCCTTTTCCAAATTATTTTAAATTTTATCTACCTCTTGTTTATTTTCCTGTATTGTGTAGTTCCGTAAAAGTAAAAAAAACAACAAAAACAATCCACTGGATTTGGTTTCCAAGGTTTGAAGACGTTTCGCTTCCCCTCCAGGAAGCTTTCTCAATTCAAATGTCTGGATCCGCATTGAGTTGAGTTTTTATAGAGAAAAGGCCTTTTATTGCTTGGAAACATGCAAATGTAAACCGATGAGCGGGTCGTTTGGTTCCATTGTTAGCCTGTAATATCTGAAACCTTTGTATGATTCTGAAGGTCGGTCGTTAAAGGGGGGGAGGTTGTCGTTAAAGGGGGGGATCGTCTCCTGTAATTCCTGAAACCTGTCTATGATTGTTAAGGGTCGGTCGTTAAGGAGGTGTTGTTCACCGGCTGAAGAGAGGAGGTACTTTGTTCCTCTGTGATGGGGTGGGGGGTGTAGTGATATCTGGAAGGGATCATCTCTATAACTGAATTGTAAGTTTTCTTGCTGATAGCCACAGTCTAATTTGCTAAATGGGTGGAGAAAACAGGATTTTAGGCAGCTGATCTAAAAGTCTAACCTTGTAAGTTTTTAGGAGCTGGAATCTGTATTGTATAGTGTTTGCATAGATGTTAGATTTGCTATAATCCCGGATGATCAAATTTTTAACCAGTAGTAGTTTGCTTTTATTGTGCAGCGAATGATTTATCACTCAGGTCAGACTCATCCTCCTCTTGGTAAAATTTGAATAAACAGAGACAGTTTTCTTGCTGATAGCCACAGCCTAATTTGCTAAATGGGTGGAGACAACAGGATTTTAGACAGCTGCTCTAGAAGTCTAACCTTGGGTGCCAAAAACCAAGAACCCTGGTCAGTAAGTGTGTTACAGTTATAATCATTCAACTGATAACAATTAATTTTGCCCTTGATTTTGAAAGAACTACTACTTGATTACAACTTCCATGTCTAATTAATAATATATTCATAATCTACTGTCAAAATATTACAACGTTGACTCTCCATGCCATGATACATTTATTCATTCTGTCCCCCCAATACATCTTAGAAGCCATGCCTTAATTATCCTGAAAAAAATATACCACCAACTAGGTGTGCAGCCTGATTTGGGAACACCTGTTCTAAGCCAACATAAAAAAACATCTTTTTAAAACAGCAACAGAAGACCATCTTTTTTGTTAAACTTGTGTGCTCTGTATTGGTGTCAGACGACCACCCAGCAGAAAAAAAAAAACTATTAATGTTCAAATCTTGATAATTTCATGATGAATGCCGTTTTATCAGCCTAATCTCCTCTCCAACAACCGCATCAGCACTACGAGTACTGCCCAATAAACACCAACACAAAGACTTTCTGTCTCAGGCTGTGGGAAGCTGTTAAAGAGTCATTATATTGTCTTACCAGCGGCAGCATCCGCATCTTCCTTTGTACGAATTTTGTGGTCCTTGGTAATTTTCACTCTCTGATGGGCCTCGACACACGTTTTACACAGCCATTCGCCACACTCCACACAAAAGCCGACAGTCCCAGCATTGTCTTCACAGCTTGTGCACACCTTAGGAAGATCGAAGGAATGACAACACAATTAGCTTGTTTTTAAGAAATCAAAATGAAACTAGCATTACCACACATACTGCAGACTACATGCCATTGCTCTAAAACCCTGTTGACAGCAGGACAGCAATATTACGCATCATGTTTAACAGAGTAATAAATAAGTATTTTTCTACTGATTTTAGAGATGCTCTAGAATAAGAAGCAATGGGTTGATTATTATACTAATATTTGTTTTTAATATTAATGGATTGATAGTTCATCTTGTAAGACTATCAGAGAATCCCTCCTAATTAACGTAAATGCTGGCAAACAGAGAGATGCGCAGACAGCCATGCAGTCAGCTTTTGGCTCACCTGTGCAGTTTTTTCATCAGATGTGCTGGTAGCTTCTGTTGTGTCTTTGACAAAGTAGTTGTCAATAATGTCGCTTTGTTTGTAGTCCTGGTGGCAAACCGAACATCTCATAACATTTACTGTAGAGAGAAAACAAAAGGTTCAAGTTAAGCATCTGATACTCTGATTCAACCATTAGGATTTATGAAATAAATACTCTTTTGAAGCAGACTGAAATCCATATAAACTAATACCTGAGTTAATTAAATCAGTGCTCCTTTAAAGACGAAGATCACCTCTCCAGCCTTTTTTCCAAATCTCCATAGTTTCCTTTCCTTAAACTGATTTTAATGAAAATTCCTAGTGCAGTGAGAAATGACTGCCTATTCATGGGAGCTAATCGATTTAGGTTCGATTTCCCGAAAAATCCAATCTCATCATCCTTGACGTTTTTATTGGAATATTAAATCATGCAACAAAAAAAAAACAATGGCTGCAGCACTTAATCACTTTATTCAACCCCCTTAATGAAATTACATGAATCAGTGGCACAATTACTGGCGCCGAGAGATAATTCGTTTAGTGTTTTAACTTTGTCTCTTAATTCCAATTAAGTCACAAGATAAACTGTAGGCTTTTTAAATTAAGTTGAGGGAATATTTTACCCCTTATATACCTCATAAACCAATAAATCCCAACCCCCACCAGCGTTAAAAAAAGCCAGCCATCTGTGGTGGGAACTGGTTCTATCTGGTTTGAACTGGCTTACACTGACTTGAACAGCACACAGCCGGTTTGTGTCAGCTCCAGCTGCATGGGTCCCCATGTGTGGTTAGTAGTGAAAGCAGCTGGACTGGATTCAGGCTTAGGTTCCCCCCCAACCCACCCCCCCAGGGTGCACATGTGCCAGCCCATATGTAGCTCTGAAATGAAGCTCTCCATCCTCTGCATCATATTCCTAAGTCGTGCACAATTAAAACCCTTTTTCAAACAGTAGCTCAGGGGTTCTGAGCTATGGTACATTTATACCAGAAATAATTTATTAAGATTAAATCAGGGAACTGGTTAGCCAAATTGTGTCCCCATTTATAATTGTGCTAGAGGCTACAGCTAGCAGATAAAATCAAGGCTGAAAACTCAAAAGCCAAGATAAGATCCCTTTCATCTTCCAAAGTGACAAAGCTTAGTATCCATGGTTACTTTCAGTTAATTACAACATGAAAACCACAGAGTTTACCAACTTCTTTTCCTTTTTAACCATATTTAGTAAAGCCTTAAACAACTTAAATAAAAAAATAAAATAAAAACCTATTAAGGCTGACAAAAGCTTTTTCTCAGCAGAAAGCATATATAAAAGAAGATTAGTTTCCCTATTAACTCCACATCTCTCAGGATTTCAATAGGAGAACATAAATGAGAATTACTTGTTTTATATTATGTCAGATTATTTTTCATGGGAATCTCCTCACAGATATCCATAGCCAGTAAAAATAAAAAAGATAGCATAAAGTGTACCAGCTCAAACAGCAGCAATCTCTTCATCTCTAAAAGGTATGAGATAATGTAGTAAATAACCATCCGAATACTTTGAAAATAATCGTGTTTGAGAATATTAAGATCAAGCTAATGACCTGAAATCACAACCTCCCATCCAAGTGTTTAGTAATCATTAATTCTGTTCATGTGTTATTAACCAGATGTTTTAGTTAGTAAAGCACATGGCCTAATGTAACCAATAAGTAGTGAAGTTAAATGTTCTGCACCAGCAGATTATACAACAATCTCTAATCCATTATGTCAAGTCCTGTTAATAAATGCTTTAAACTGGTTACAGAAAATACACATCACAAATTCAACTATCCAATGGTGAAATGTTCAACTAATCATTTTCGGATATTACTTTTAAGAGACTTTGCATCATTGTTATTAAATAAGATTGAGGGCTGAAAGAAAATCTAAAAACTTATTTTAGATTTGACTAGAACACAACTGTCTATCCAAAATAAATTCTGCAAAAATCTAAATTGGGATTTAAAAAAATAACCTTTCTGATGGAAAGATATTCTATTAGAAGAATAAGCAATAGATAAGCACAGTAAAACACAACCACACAGCCTATTCATTTTTTTATTGCATACACTATTTACTCCTCATTGAAAGATGTAAAATGGTAAAAGTATTTATCAAATCAAGATATAAGGAATATTTTTTGTTAAATTTGCTGCAAAAGAAAATGAAACCCTGAAACGCACCTCTAAGGTTGCACTTACATTTGTTGAATTGATATACAAGATATTGGTTCATGTTAGTGTTTTGATTCTATTTATTTCAACTCTTTTTGGAAAAAAACATCTTTTGGCTGAAATATCAAAAATGAATGGCTGACCTCCTGAAGACTTCAGCTGAACTGCAGCTGACAGACTTGTTGGATGTCTGCCCAGCAACTAACAATCATGCTTTCCAAAAATGCACCAGTCTCAAAGGCAAAGCAGAACATTTGATCCGTGCACATTTCTAAAAGAGGTTAGTAACGAGTCAAATCAGTATAAAGCCCACAACATGAAGTAAGATGCACCAATCAGCAATTTCCTGTCCGATATTCATTTCTGATTTTCTTTTAGGTCTGATTTCTAAGGAAATTAACAAATCGAGGTCAGAAAACCTGTTGCAGGTTTTTTGACAGATGAGGTAGCTGTTAAGCAAAACAAAATATGAGAGAAAACCAGTGCAAACAACATTAAAGCATATGATATTAAACTTTTCCTTATGTCTATAATTACAAGGAAATTGTAGAAGAGCTTAGTGTCTAATCAATTTAATAATTGCAGCATTGTTTTTTTTTCTTTTTAGCATTTTCTTTGCATGTCATTAAACCACTCCATCTAAAAATTAGCTGATCACTTATTTGTTAATTATATCAATACTATACCTAAACGATAGAAGGGAAAAAAAATAATGAAATTACTGCTAAATGTGATAACAATATACCTGTGAAAAATAAAAATATAAATAGCATTAGCATATTTCAGCTACTATTTCAAAATAATAAAAAAATTAAAACTGAAACAATTCATCTGATCATAATTAACCGATTATGAAAATGATCGTCAATTACTTTAGTAATCGATCACTGGGGTTTAGAGACTAAAACATGCCTTTAGCTGACAGAGCAACTGACTTAGAGCAGTAATTATACCAAAATTGAAAAAAAATATAAACATTTTGCATGTAAGATTAAAAAAAAACTGCTTTATTGGAACTCAAATTGAGAAGCTTTGTTTCACCAGGTTTAATTATGTAGAAAATCTTCTTCCAAGGAACCTTTTGCGGTCCGATAATCAACTGATTGAAAAAAATAATCAACAGATTGATCTATTAGCAAAATAATCTTAAATTGCAGCCCTAGAATAAATTAAATCTAGCAAGCGGTAAAAGAAAATCCTATTTCAATCACACCAAGGTTTCATTTGAGAAACTGCTTCTGTCTCAAACCTGTTATTCTGGCATAGAAACAACTTTGCTGTTATCTTGCAATGACTTGACCACATTAACACCTCTAAACCTTCTTAATTGGGATTGAATAACAAGTGTGATCAGCTGAGTGATGATAGCTTAATGGCTATGAAGTACTGCAGTGGAGGCAATTTTTTTAAGATATGCATACTGAAAAAATGAGAAGCAATAAACCATATAATGGATTACTCTGATTTTCTGCTTTATCATTAATGGCTTTGCAGAACCTACATCTTGCCATGTGATGCCATCGTCTAACCAACTACTTAATGGATCCCAAGTCACTGCAGCACTGCAGGGAGGGAGAAACCCCTGACGTTTGTTATTGTTAATTTTTGTGCAATCAGTTTACATTGAATCTATGATATTATGATGACAACACCTCGGTGTCTTTGACAAACACCCAATGGTCATAGTAAGGTCACTTTTTTAATACAATCAAAGCGTAAAAACAGTAATCTAAACCTGTGGTTAACTTGAATTACTAACATAAAGCACTGAAACCGATTGTTTTGACTGACATGTCATTACAGAGTCCTTCCATTGGTTATACTTCACAGTGGGCCTGGTTAACAGTTGGATCCCTGAACCAGAAACACTCACCTATATGCGTATCCGTTTGCCCGTGTGGCCCAGGCACCTGAACGCTTATCTGTCTGTCCGGTTGCGGGATGCATTTTAGGCAGAAAGAGTGCAGACAGGGCAAAAGTTTTGGTTCACAGTCTCGAGTCTGAAGACTTTGTTTACACACAGCGCACGTATCCAGTAAACTAATGGGAGTGGGTACCGGGGTGGCCGCCGCCGCCGGGGCAGCTGAAGCCGGAGATGTTTCCGTCGTGTTTCCGCTAGCTGGAGGATCCGCAACGGGTGCTGTTTCAGTTGCTAACGGTTCTGGATTGGCGCTAATGGTCTCAGCCGGGCTAGCAACATTGCTAACGCTACCGTCGGCTTCAGTTAAGATGCTCGCCGCAACAACAGCAGCGGGAGCGGGAGCGGCGGCAGTAGCCTCAGTTGCCCCGCCACTGCTCTCGTGCTCTCCTTCAGTGGTGGCGCTAGGCTCCACGTTAGCGTCTTTCTGGGACTCGGTTTCTCCATCTTGCTTCGAATCCGCTTCTATAATTACTACCTTATCGCCACTATTTTTGTTTAATTGCTCTTCGGCCATGGCAGTAGGTACTGAATCCGGATTAGCTGGCGGTTCCATATCCTCATCGCCTTTGTTATCCGCCATCTTCCTTCCTCTTACAACCGATTCACGTCCTGCGTAAATTCTCGAACCAGGAGCACGCATGGCTACGTTTGTTGTGACGTCGGATGAGAAGGAAAGCTGGACAATTGGAGAAAACTCGAGGGAAAACCAAAAAATAAATGATCATAATAAATGTAATTATAGTTATAATTATATATAATTAT